>NC_140944.1:37646104-37896104 GCF_014529385.1 Adiantum capillus-veneris
AATAATCCTCTCCGATTAACTCACTTGATATCATACACATTCTAAAAAGTGATCGCCCCGGGCTTATGCACTCCTGAAGGCTGTAGCTTGGCATTGGGTAGAGACCTCTGTAGGAATTAGTTAGGAGTTGGTCGATTGAAGATTGACACCCTATGCTTGCTTCCACGCGTCTGCGGGTCGAGCTTCGTCCTTAGCTGACAAATCTTGTTAGGTGAGTTCTCGCTGTGCTGACGTCCCTCGCGGCGTATCCGTCCAAAAAGACTCTCTTTCCAACAATTCATTGACTCTAAGGGGCTGGCAAACATTTTTTCAACACATGTGACATGCACAATAACGTTATCTAAGCTATTATGAATACGACCAAATACGTGGATAATGGTAGGAAGCTTATTGTTAAGTATGGAGCCTGATTTACCCCTTGTAATTTTGGTATTAAAAATGCACATTTTTAAGGCCCCCTTTATGAGGAGAAGCCATCAAACTTGAAGAAAAATCACTCATTGCAAACCAAAAATTTCAGCCTCCTCAGGATATAATGGCCGGACGACGACCAAAAAGTGGTCAAGAAACGGCCGATCGTTCGTCCGGTTGGTAGTCAGATGTCAATGGCCGGTGGCCGGTGGTCGACGGCCAATTTCAAAGGAAGACTTGTCTTATCAAGGGAAACTACACATGGGCGGATTGCAGAGTCCATTTGGAATTGTCTACAGAAAGGCGGTTACACACGACTGCGTCTCATTAGAGTGGGCATCCCTTTTGGCCTAGAAAAGGAGGCCATTTCTACACACATTTTGGGGTGTGAAGTTGATGGAACAAGGTGGGTGTGAGGTGGTGAGAGTGAAGTTGATGGAACAAGGTGGGTGTGAGGTGGTGGAAGCTCTATTAAGGGTATAATCCCTTTGTAACCTACTTCTTGTTTGAAGTACTACAGCCATTAAGTGGCTTCTTTTTCGTGGATGTAGCCCACATTGGGTGAACCATGTATATCATGTGTGCTCTCTCTCTGTCCTCTGTCTCTTTCTACTCTATAATCTCTCATGTATGATAATTTGTTTCTCTCTGTCTCTTTCTACTCTATAATCTCTCATGTATGATAATTTGTTTCTCTCCATTAAGTAAAATACTCGTTCATCTACTTAGCTACATCCTATTTCCTAACAGTTGGTATCAGATAAAGGTTTGCTCGTAGCTAAAGTATCTCAAGGAAAGGATTCCTTGAATTTAGTGGGAGTAATGGTAGAGGAAGGGAAGCTCAAGATCAAGAAGTTCAATGGCAATAACTACCAACACTAGAAGATGCGGATTGAAGACTATCTCTACGAGAAGGACCTTTATTTGCCACTAGGTGTTCTTGCACAGAATCCGACAACAATGGCAGATGAAGCATGGATTGTCCTTGACCAAAAGGCACTGGGAAAAATCTGGTTAAGATTGGCGTTGATGGTGGCCTTCAATGTTTTGAATATGAAGACCACACAGGACTTGATGAAATCACTTGATGGACTCTACAAGAAACCATCAGCATCCAATAAGGTATTTCTCATGAAGCTCTTGCTCAATCTAAAGATGGCAAAGAATGGTTCAGTTATAGAACACCTAAACGACTTTAACACCAACATAATTCAACTTCAATTGGTGAAAATCGTCTCTAGATAGTTCGGACAGCCTTGTGATGATTGTAAGTAATTCTATCTCTGGCACAAATACTCTTAAGTTTGATGATGTTGTGGGTGTTCTTCTAAGCGAGGAAATGTGAAGGAGAAGCACAGGTGAATCATCAAGTGTTGTAATGTCAGTGGAAACAAGAGAAATGCCTAAGGAGAGGTTCAAAAACCAAAAGGACCGTGATCTCTCAAGGCGAATGTAAGGACATGGGGCCTATGGGTAAGGCCACTGGCACGGCCAGATAGTGTGTACACTAGGGGGGGTCTATAAGATAGCACGATTGGGTGGAGACTACCACACACATTACCACCGCACTTTCACTTGTATTAGAGTTATTTTTGTGAAAGGAGAAAAGCGGGTTGCATGTACATGTGACGCACTGTTTCTCCCCCGCAACCTGTAGAAAGTGACAACTCTGCTGTGCATCAAAAAGAAGACATACACAGTTTTCTGTGCGCTAGGTGCAAAGACAGACAACGACAGTCGACCGCAAGTTCTCCACATACGCCCTCCACAATGTGGACAACCAAGGCAAACTCGACCGACAACTCTACGGCACCGAGGCTTCGAAGGCTCCATTGACATCGTTGGCTATGCACGTAGGAAGGCCTTCTAAACCCTTGCATGAAGAAGGGTTCAACCCACACCATGAGGGTAAGAGGACAACACTCTACCATCAAGCTATAGAGCCTTGTTGTGTATAGTAAGGAAAGATAGCATACTTATGTTGACAAGAAATCTAGAGGGAAAGGAAAAGCTTCAAACTTCAAGGAAGTAGTTTCACCCTTCCTTTTCACCTCTTGGAGAATGGCAAGTTTTTCTCCAAAAAAAAAAAATCTCAATGAGGAAGCTTCAAACTGAACAAAAGCCTTCACAAAAATGACGAGTTTTTGTGAAGAATCAATGAAGGTGTTCTTACGACAAACGGCATGTGAAGCGCTACAAATTTTGCAAGGCGAGGTTCGCCTACAACACAAATCATCAAGCATAAAAAAATTCAAAGACTTCAATCTTTACAAGGTACAAGTTGATGTTTTTTTCTCTCTTTATATTAGTGTGTGTTTACCATGGCCAGCGAGGATATCCCACCTATGCACACTTTTGATTTTGAACACCTAGATCAAAATCAGGGCACCAAGAGTGCTGTCGAAATGAATATGCATGACGATGATGATCTCGAAGATCATGGCCTTGTAGATATGGCTGATTTCAAGACTTTGAAAATTTCCAAAGCGTACTTGAACGCAACCTTTCTGCACTCAATGAAAATGTTACAAATCTTACTGAACTACTAGTGAAATTTATGAAATCACAGACGGCTCAAGGAGCCACAAGTGACACAATTCAAGGAAACCAAGCTCGCACGACCGAAGCAGTCCAGGAGACAAGTGCTTCAAAGGATGGAGAAGGTAGAAATGCATTGCTTAAGAATATATATCATCATTCTTGATTTTCATGGGGAAGAGCGTTATCGCAACAGATGCAGACAATACGTTCTTACACAAATGGGGTGATATTTATAGGTTGAGACACACCTTGGATATAAAGACAGCTGTGGAAACAAGTATATCTCTTAAATGAAAGGCCTATAAGTGATGGATGACATTTCAAATAGATGCTCGTCATCCGTCTTGGGATGTGTTTCATGCTTCTTTCTCCAAAGAGTTTTTGGACTCCAATGAAGAAGATAAGAATTGGCTAGCATGGGATGCATGCTGCATGTCAAGCCTCTCTCTCACATAGTACCTTTCAAAGTATCGGGAAATCATATTAGAGTAAGAATGTCTATATAAATTCCAAAAGATACGGGGTTTTAACAGGGGTCTTGACAAAGACTATCCTCTTCGTGTCAATATCCAAAAACTTTGGAAGAAGCCATCAGTCATGCCCAAAGATATGATGATGATCAAGAGAGGAAGGGAAATGTTCCCTACTCTAAGAATAATTTTGCTAAGAGCAATGTGTCTAAGAGCCAATGGCGAGGTAGATCCCCCACATGTTCCAAGAGGAATAAGAGACAATCTACCTCTCCATGCCCACAAGAGGCGAAGAAGCCTAAGCAATCATGAGATACTCCACATGGGTCTCTCACGCAGTGCTGATTTTGAGCGTGCAAAGAAACACAATTTGTGTTTCAGATGTCTTTTGGACCAACATAACAAGAAGGATTGTCCTCTTTTGCAAGGAAAAGAAAAGTCGTTTGGCCAGTGGTTGAAATTCAATGGCAACTGACCAATTTCAAAGGCGGACTTGTCTTCTCAAGGGCGGCCACACATGGGCAGCTTGGAGAGTCCATTTGGACTTGTCTATACAAGGGCGGTTACAGACGATGGCCTCTCATGAGAGAGGTCATCCCTTTTGACCTATAAAAGTACGCCATTTCTACACACATTTGGGGTGTGAAGTTGATGCAACAAGGTGGGTGTGAGGTGGTGCGAGTGGAGCAGGGCGGGAGCTCTATTAAGAGTATAATCCCATTGTAGCATACTTTTGGTTTGAAGTACTAAAACCATTGAGTGGTTGCTTTTCCGTGGATGTAGCCCACATTGGGTGAACCATGTGTATTGTGCTCTCTCTCTCTCTCTCTCTCTCTCTCTCTCTCTCTCTCTCTCTCTCTACTCTATAATATTGTGTGTGATAATTTGTTGCTCTCCATTAAGTAAACTACTCATTCATCTACTTAGCTACATTTCTTGACAGCTATTTGGAATAGTTGGTGTAAATGATCCTTTGTCACGAATCCAATAGCTCAAAAAGCCGCATCATACTACCATGCGAGTATCGTTAAACAAAGTTGGAGAATATTGTGAAGGAGAAGATGGCAACACAACTCTTCTTGTGGAATTTCAAGATGTCATGACCATTGCAATTCTCGATATTGGATCTAGAATAGCCATTGCTACAAAGAAACATATAAAAAATGGGATATCAATTTTAAGAGCAACAAGAATGAAACTATCGCTTGCAGATGGTATATGGAGAAACCCCTAGGGCTTCTGGAAAAAGTAATTGTCACCTCTTGTAGAATTGATTATGAGCATATGTTGGCCACGTTCAATTTTGGTAAGAAGAACAACTATAACATCATTCTTGGAAGACCATTCATGTGACAGCTAATAATGGTCCAGGACTGAGGGTATCACCATATATACCGGAGAAACATGGAAACAACAACCAAGATAAACCTAAAAGACCTTAGTTAGCCAGAACACCTATTCAGGAGTTTGATTCAACTACATTAGCAGGATCTAAACTCTCATCATGGTTAGGTAGGTACAAACAACTATGGATGTGTGGAGCTTCAGATTTTGGAAGCTTAAAGCATGAGGAGTGCATCCTAGAAAGGGTCCTTAGAAGACAAAGATGACATCCCAGAGTCCTTTCCAAAAGAAGAACTATAGCCTTTTGAATGGAAACATATTTTGGCAACTTTGGATGTGTGCAAAGTGATTGACGGTCCCACAAAAAAGTTCTGTGACAAGGATGGTTATGACCTAATCCCGTATTACATGGTCAATGTGGTTGAGGAACAAGGTGAGGATTGAGCCTCAAAAGAACCCAAACTAAGAAAATAGGACAAGGATGGAGAGGAAGAGTTGTTTTACGACTCTCTAGAGAATTTTAACTATGAGAATGATGTAGATGATGAATGCTCTGATAGCCCGAGTGACCAAGAAGAAACCATAACAGATGTAAGGTTTTATGATTTTCCAAATCAAAAACCTAGGCTACAAGAATGTTACAGAAAGAAAATAACCTTGAACCTTGCCAAAGGAAATTTGATGCCAAGAGTGAAAGGGAAAGCACAATTTTTGATGCTCATAAAGGCAAAAGATTGTGTACAAGACAAAATCTTGGGTCACTTCATTTAAAAATGAGACTCGCGAATAAAAGAGATGCTAGGAGTGAGAGGAATCAAGCTTAAAATACTGAAAAGGAAACGAAACAAAATAAGCCACAAGAACCATGGATGGATGATTTTGGAGAACCAAAATGGACCAAGGTTGAGCGTAAAAAGAAGTACTAAGAACTCAGAGAATCCTGAAAGAAGTATGGACAACATAGATAGAAAAGTGAGAAAGGAGAGAGCACCGAGATCCTACTATCAAAGGATCACTGATCAATGATAGGAAAATAGTGATTACTCCATCTATATGGGAGAAAAGGGGAAGTAAATCCTACGATGTCCCAAAAAATGTAAAGCGAACAGACTTAGCAGAACTTGGAGAGGCTGCAAGACCGGTCTACATAGCAATGGATTTGAGCACAAAAGAATAGGATCTGCTCATCCAACTCCCAAAGGAGTATGAAGATGTTTTTTCATGGTCATATAAAGACCATGAATCCATCCATACATCAATGCACAATTCCCTTGAATCCTGATGTGAAACCCTGCAGACACCATCCCTATATATGGCTCACTCTACTCAACTTGGTCTCACCTATATATTTGTATCTTGTTCTCAATATGAGTTAGTCTTTGGGAGCATACATGGTGTGTCTCTTGTCTTATCTCTCTTCTTTCTCTCTACATATCAACATGATATCAGAGTGGTAACGATTACGTGATGATTTACTTCATGGTGATAAAACAAAGTATGTGTATGTGATTCGCATGTAAGATTCAGAATTGTAACAAATTTTATTTTTGAGGATTGACTCTTATTAACTCTGTTTGTTTTGTGTTAAGAAGAATATGATTAGTGTTTTGTGTGGCATTTATTGCTAATCAACATGTGAATCGTTGATTATGTTTTTTGATGATTTGTCTTTTGACACCCTCAACTTTATCTCAATTTTTGGGGGTCTTCTGCTCAAAATTTGGAGAAACGGAAAAAGCATCATTGAGCGTGGAATTTTATTTCATCCACAACTTTTGTCTCCGTGCTATTAAATTTGAGCCCGTGGTTTCCATCAATTGGAGTTCGCAACAAAAAGTTATGTTGTTTTTACTACAATCGAGCTTGACAGAGGTTTTGTCCTCGTGCGTCTTTGTGAAGTGTCTGCGATCGTTTTTCTAGTTTTGGCATCAACTTTTTTAGAAAATTTAACGTTTTTGCTTTTCATATTGTGGCCTTCAATCTTGGGTCTCACGTCGCGTCTCACGTCACTCTATTTTGAGGACTCTTTTATTATTAACATCTCCTTTTTCTTGGTTTTTTTTGGGTGACGTTCCTCACATCTTTGGACATTTTTTGAGCATCCTTCTGAGGTTTATCATTCACAGAACACAGTTGTCATAGTTCTCTTGTCCTCAATTGTAGCCTTCACCATATATAGTGTGCATATTTTGCGATCTTATCTTATACACTCATAGCAGTTTTTTTTTGGGCTATCCGGAATTGCCATAGTGAGCCACTTCACCTAACAAAAACACCTTAGCATGATGGCTACGTAGACATGTGTGTATTAGGGATTTTTATCTTTTATTTTATTTAAAATTCTTTTCTAGCTTATTATTAGCTAGGAGAGCCAAAAAAAGAAGTGGATCAATATTATGGCATATTTGTGTATATAATCTATTCTTATCCAACGGCCTATGTACAAATTTTTTCTCATGTTTTCATTTAGTTTTATGAATATCTTTAATTAATTATGTAAATGCTTGCAATTAAGTGTGTGTTTTATCAAACCAAAAATTCATGCCATGCATCCTTGCCCTTCATCATACTTCTTGTATATAATCCAATGTAATAAATAAACTTCTGCATGTGATAAATATTCAGATTTTACTATTTCATAAGAATGACTTCTATCCCCGCCGTCACTTATTGTCACTCAAATATCTTCACATTTCATAAACTTTTTCTTTATCCCCACAAATAATATCAAGGGAGGGTCTTGTCATTTGACTCTATCATGTCACTTGTGTCTTTTTAGTTTTAAATTTTATTATACTCTAGGTATCTTGATTTATTTATACACTACTTTGTTTCTTTTCATCACATGCATATCATATATTTGTGGAAAATCCTTTTTCACATGGGGATATTAATATCTTAGTAGTCCTTTGTCACTCTCATAGGCATGAGGGGTCACTCTCTTGAAGGCTACAGGGAATCAAAACAAAGAAGAGACCCTGTGAAAGACTTTTTTGGATAGAAAACACATGTTTTTGCTAACTTTTTAAAAATTAGCTCCAATTCGATTCGGAAGAAGTGTACAACATAAACAAGTTGACACGTTGTTGGGAAACAAACAAACTAGAACACCTCTATAACGATGTCACCCAAGAGCATTGAAAGAGCACTATAACAACACCAAAGGCTTTGGAAAATCCCTTTGAAACACCACAAGTCCAACAAGAGTAGTCCCCTTGGGAATTTATTGGATTCGTCGCCCACCCAAGAGACTATGTCGCATAGGAGAAAAACCCTGTCAAAGCATGGATTTACAGCACACACTGTCGGGGGATATGTGTTCAAAACGTGAGCCGAGCAGCCGTCAGGCCTTTAGCTATGAGAGGTGTGAAAGAGAGAGAACAAGAACAACTGATGCAACTGACTCTGGCAATTGCGATAATCATCAATTAATCGATTAATGCGTGGAGTACAACTTAATCCTTAGCCAAGGCAGGCTGTTAACAACACCGTCACTTGCATCATTTGCTAACTAGAAGTTTAAGCTCTCACTTTATAGAATTAACCGGGCCGTTAACGACATCGGGGCTTAACAAATTATTTAATCAATTTTTAGATGGTGACGGTGATGGAAACTTCCTCATTGCACTTCACCTGCTTTGAGGCCCTTAGACTCAGCAAGCTTCAATTCTGTTCAATGCCTCAGTTTTCATGCTTCAATTATTATCAATTATTCCGCAGCTTTCTGCTCCTTATGCTTTGCACTGGCTTAATTGCCGCTCACAGGCTTTAACTTCCTCCTGCTCTTAAATTGCTAGCCAAAACTTTATCCCTTGCTTGGTCGATACACTTGCTTTCCTCTTCCGAGCTCATGCCAGCTTCATGCAACGCTCCGAGATCCTCTCCTTCTGAAGCACGAGAGAGTGAGAGCCCCTTTAGCTTTCTTGCTTATGTTCGAGAGAAAGAGAAAGTGCCCCTTCCTTGCCGACTCCTTGCTCCCCTCTTCTCTATTTTATGCATGAGACAAAGAGAGATTTACTCTTCCTTGTTTGTCAAAGCTGTCTTTTGAGATTCTTTCTTCAAGGCTTGGCTCCGAGAGCCCTTCCTTTTCCTCCTTCTTTATTGCTCATATTAACATGCCGAGCTCCGCCTTCTCCAAGCTATGCTCCGCCTTCACCGGAGGCCTGCCTTCATTCACTAACCGAGGACGAGAGAACAAGAGAGCTTGAAAGATCTTTTCCTTGGTCCTTCTCGCCTTGCTTGCTTCGACCACTTCTCGCCTTCTTCCCGTATCCTTCTCAAGATATCTTTCTTGACTCGACAAGTAAAAGAAGCTTGTAAATACCCGCCTTCCATTAGCCAAGGACGAGAGAGAGGAGAGTGAGATTTTCCTTGACCCTCCCCTCTCCCTTTCTTCCGTCTTCAACACCTCATTTTCGTGCCCAAAAAGGACCTCTAATAATAGCCCTCACTCCCCCCTAAGCAACGACGGCATCGTCGTTGCTAGGTGGGAAGCAACTCGATGATGTGGCATAGCAGATTCCGGAGCAGCACTAAAGATGACAAAACCAGTGCCAAAAGGGAGCATCCCTGCAAGCTACGGACTTTTCCCTGCTTCGGCGTCCTCATCCCGTGCCCGAGCTGGCCAGCGTGAGCCCATCCTTCTCTTGCTGCGCCGCTCTCCACCACTGACTATCACGCCATTTTTTCTTTTCGCGCCTTTTACACTTAATGAAACCCTCTAATTGGGTGAGCGGCCATTAATAGTGGGCGGCTGGTCTTAGTGCGTGGCCTTATGTCATGGCTTATGGGCGGCCTTATGAAGGGCACCACATTTGGCACACATGCCAGCCAACTTTTTGCAAGGCACAACATCTTTACACAATAGTGCTTAATCAAAAATATCATCCGTGAATTTAGTTGCTCGTATTAGCATCTTAGTGCCATACGCCTTCAAGATGCAAGCATAGGTGATGGCTTTGGCTTGAGAGCACTCCCTCCGCATTGGCTGAAAATAGCCCGAAGCTTCTCACCGCATCCGTGTTGGGCACTCCCCGCACTCATTGCATTCCAAGAGATTTCATTTCTTATGTGCTTCTGTAAGGCACCACATTTAGCGTGTTTAGTTTCCAAAGCATATCGATTTGAGGTATTCCCTGATTGAAGCTAAAAAAATACCAGATGGCACTCCGATCGAGTCGACCAGACTGGCACGGAACCGGCCCCCGGTGAACCTTTAACGGCCCATAACTAAGCTTCAAATAAGCTGGATGTGCATTTTTCTGGCATCTTTCTTAGCATGGGAGCGGAGCTGCACGACATCCACCCCCTTTGAACCTGCACAGTCTCCAGTCTGTGCCAACTGCACTAAAATATGCATCTTGTTTAGGTGCCTTAAGCTCTTTGCCATCATTAGACACACGTAAATGGTAAACATATGAAAAAAATTTGAAATAAGGCTTATACCCTATCATCAATGTTCTAGCTTAAACATTAGGTAGCTTCCCATCAAAAATCTCTGAACTGTATCTACTGTATCTTCAAAGCATTCAATTATGGAAACCTGTTTAGTGAACCCCGCCAGACTCAAGTGCTCCAATTAATGATGCACACGGCTTGACCATTAAGCTCGCTTTAGGGAACCCTGTCAAGCTCAAATGTGCCTTAATCTGTCTGCACATGGAATGGCCATCAAGTCCTTTACCTCAATTTTTGGTAGCAGAACTAACTCAAAAAATGTGAAGATACTTCATCAATTGTCGAAAGAAGTCAGCTGGAAGCCAGTCATGTAATCTTATTGAATGCATAACTAAACACTCTTCTGACTTAGCATAATCTAGAAAACAAAACCTTGCATCATGCAGACTGCTACATCAGGCATCTGGTGTCCTCTACATCTGCAGCTTGCACTTTAGTAGCCCCCAGGATCAAATGGGATAATAAGAAATTTCCCACACACTGAAGCATACGCTACCCCTGGTTCAAATAGTATGCAATTACTATGCATACTTAACAGTATCCATCCATATTGAATCTGCTTGTGAATATCCTTAGAATCTCTTGGATCGAGATCACATAGCATTTATGGGCTCCGCAATATACTAGAACTTCACCTAAAACATAGTGCAGCACCCACATCTCATAAACTTTTGGCAACTTAATCTCGTTACCAACAAGCATTAAAGAAATGTCACTCCCTTTTATTGGAATCCAAGACATCAGTAAAATAAGCATCAATAGGAACAACATCCAAATCCAGCCACATTTGGCACATTGTCCAAGGAAATAAAAAACTATGTGCAGTTTTTGTGGTATCAAGGATGATTTAGCATCATCACCCCCTCTAGCTTCATAGCCATCACGAAAAACCTTGGGAGTCTCTCGACCTATATCATCAGACGAATTTTCATCTGTTGGGATTTCAGCTTGATCATGAAAAACAGCTTTATCCTGTAGATCTTCATCCATAACATCCTCGGGAAAATCACCCTTGGAAGTCTCAACATTAATCAAAATTGTAGGAGTTATCTCCTCATGCAGTCCATCTACAAGCATAGATGTAAAATCTTTGTCGATAACCTGTTCACAATCAACATGATCTAAGCAATTTTCATACTCATTGATATCATCCTCTGCTTCCTCATCTGCATCGATGTTACTTAGCAATACATCATAGCACTATAAAGGCTCATCTGGCACCTCCTCTAAAGAGGTACACGCATCACAAAACTCTTCTATACTGTCATAATCATCTCCTTCAGATATATACAAAAAATCATCAATTATGGCATCTTCTTCCATGATAAGAACATCTCAAACATATCGTTAGTATCAATCATAGATTCATGGACATTCTCAGGTTCATTCTGTACTGGGTCCACAATCTTGGTCACTTCATCAGCTATTGTGTATATAATAGCTTTGTTTATGCAATCATCTGCAACAAACATGTTGTCCTGCTTGCCTATTGTTGGGGTATAAAGCGAAATGTGGTCGCCCAGGTAAGTGGGCGGGCCGCCAGGTATGTACACATATTCTTTTGTAAAAACCTAATAAGAACTCACTATGCTCTTCACATTACAGTAGAGCGAGTTCACCATATCGTCGTGCTCTTCTTCTCGCACTCTCTCTCACGTCGCACTTCCGCTCGTACTCCTTCAACTGGTATCAGAGCTCAGATCGAGGCTCGGGGCAGCACTCCAAGAGGCTAGAGTCACCAACTCAGATTGGAGTGAAATTCGACAGGCAAAGACACGGCCCCGAATTTCATTCTGAGGTCATCTCAGCCACCGTTCGGCTTCGACAAAGGTCTGCACAAGCCATTTTCGACTACGTGGTCTTAGCGGGTGCAGATCCGACTCTGCAAATTTGGGGTTTTCGGCCTACGACTGCAGGTGTTGAGGATATCGACACTCCCCGAGTGTTGATTTGTGGCTGCCTACACATCGAAGGACGGCTCACAGTTCTTGAAGGCGTGTCACATACGACACGGGCGCATCTACACACAGACTATAGGCGACATCCACTAGTTCATCAGGTAGCTTGTGTTTACTGCTTGATATTCCACATTTCATCTTGACATTGCAGGTACTTCCACATGGGATGTATTGTCAGAGATGATGTATGTCTGTTGAGGGTTTGCTGGCTGTGAGTCACGTAGAAAACAACCGCCGCAGCGGTTACAGCATACAGTGGGAAATTTGTGGATGTATGACTTTGTGGGAAGTCTATGTACTGTCAGATTTACTGCAGCCTTTGTTGAGGGTAGAGTGAGGTTTTATTGAGCTGGGGGATTCTCGAATGTTGAGATCCTTTCGGTGATACAAGTCTTGGAGCGATCCCTCAAGCACCCTTAGATAGGCAGCTAGGATGTATTGACTGTGAGTTAGGCAGTTGGGATTGCATCTTTGCTTTACTGCCATTGAGGCATTGTCGCAGTCTATGCTTATAGGACAGTGACAGGACAGTCAGAGACAGTACAGGTGCAGGACAGGTTTACCGACAGCTTACAGTGTTAGAGAGACAATGGTTTTTTGAGGTGTTTTTTGGTCTATTTTTAGTACACTAGAACCATTTTACAAAGAAGAGTCTACCAAAATTTCTGCAGAATCTGAAGCTTTCTTGGTTCATTTGACAGGTTGATATTGGTTCAGAGGTCAGTTTACAGGGGAAACTCTGCCGAATTTTTCCTAGAAAAGTAAACTACTGTGAAGTGTAGCTATGGCTGGATCACAAGACACTGCTCTTTACAATATCAAGAAGCTAGATGGAACCAATTTCCCATTGTGGAAGCAGCATATTTGGCACGTGTTGGTACAAAAGAAGCAGATAAAACCTATAAAGCTCAAGGGGATAAAACCAGAAGATATGGACGAAGATGAATGGAGCGAAATGGATGAATTGGCACTTTCTACCATTATGCTGACTTTGGAAGAAAGCGTTTACTTCAATGTAGCAGACGAGATGTCGGATTATCAAGCATGGTTAAAGCTGAGTGATCTTTATGAGAAGCAGAGTGCAGCTTCACAGGTATACTGGCTTAAGAAGCTTGTTGACTTGAAGATGAAAGAAGGGACACCTATGTCCAATCATCTGAATGAATTCAACACAATCTATAGTGAGTTGTCTGCTCAAGGTGTCAAGTTTGATAAACCTGTTAGAGCTATGTTCCTGGTCATCACATTGCCGGAAAGTTGGGACACTTTTCGCACAGCTTTGAGTAATTCTGCACCTCCAGATGGTTTGAACATAGCAGGTGTAGAAGGAAGTCTGCTTACTGAAGAAACCAATAGAAAGACAAAGGGTAAAGGCAAAGGAACAGCCTTAGTTGTTAGGGGAAGGACAAAAGAAAAGTACAAAGGTGGAAAGAGGAATCAGTCTCGTAGAAAGTCCCGCAGTGCTAAAGGCAAAAGTGACATAGAATGCTACCATTGTGGCAAGAAGGGTCACATGAAAAGAGACTGCAGAGAATGGAAAGCAGAAAAAGGCAAAGAGAAAGCTGAAGACCATGGTGAGAAGAACAAGTCCTCAGTGAAGATTCAAAAAATAAATGTGACAAACACTGTTGCAGAGGATGACAGTCTAGTGTCAGGAGACATCTACTTCTTGAAGAATACAATGGACTCAGCTCTTCTTACAGCATCTAATGGAAATGCATTGAGTGAATGGATTATAGACTCAGGGGCATCACTTCATGTGTCTCCAAACAAGGAGTGGTTTACTTGTTATGTGACCACTAAAGATCATGTTCGGCTAGGCAATGGGCAGACATGTGAGATTTTAGGTGTTGGAGATGTTCAATTGAAGTTTCAGAATGGCTCTTCTTTCACGCTGAAGAATGTGAGACATGTTCCCGCAATTACAAAGAGCTTGATCAGCACAAGTTTACTTGATGATGCTGGCTACGTCACCACTTTTGGACAGAACATGTGGAAGATATCCAAGGGTTCTATGACAGTAGCACATGGAGCAAATTCTGGAGGACGTTACATGATTTATGTATCAAATGTCTCTAAAAATGTAATCAATGTAATCGAGCAGCCGAACGTTTCTTTGTGGCATAGCCGGTTAGGACATATGTCCAAGAAGGGAATGGAAATCTTGTCTCGTTCTGGTTATTTGCCTAGCTTTTCATTTAATGATTTTGAAATCTGTGAACATTGTCTGTATGGTAAGTAAACACAGCAGCCACATAAGCATAGAAGCAGTAGAAGAGATACACAGTTGGCACTTGTTCATAGTGATTTGTGTGGACCTATGCCTAACCTATCTCTAGGGGGAGCTTCTTACTTTATGACATTTATAGATGATTACTCGAGGAAAGTATGGTTTTACTTTCACAAGCACAAGGATGAAGCGTTTAGTGTTTTCAAAACGTTTGTGACACTTGTGGAGAATCAGAGTGGCAAGAAGCTTAAATGCTTACGCACTGACAATGGTGGAGAGTATGTTTCAAAGGCCTTTCAGGACTTTTGTGAGTCAAAAGGTATAAAACATGAACTTACTGCTCCTTACAATCCTCCTCAAAATGGTGTTGCTGAGAGGATGAATAGGACCATACAAGAGAAGGTCAGAAGTATGTTCTCTAATGCACAGCTGCCAAATGGGTTTTGGGATGAAGCTGTATCAACATCTGTTCATCTTGTAAATAGATCTCCTAGCAAGGTTTTGCAGAAGGATTCAGTGCCAGAGATGGTATGGTCAGGCAAAATTCCCTCATACAAGCATCTCAGAGTCTTTGGCTGTGAGGCATATACTCACGTTCCAAAGGAATTTAGGAACAAACTTGAGCCAAAGAGTAGAAAGTGCATCTTTCTAGGCTATGGTAATTCTGGTGAGATGGGGTACAGACTTTGGGATCCCGAATCTAGAAAGGTTGTCCGCAGCAATGATGTTTACTTTAATGAATCCAAATATCATTCTAAACCAGAGAGGTTTGAGGAGATTAGAAGAGTTGTCTTCCAAGAAGATGGACCTGCACATGCAAGACAAAATGTCAGGGCTCAAGAGGAGCAAGGACAGGATAGAGTGGAACCACAGGTTGTGGCTGAGCCTGAGCCACCTATTGTGCGTAGATCTGGACGTATCACGCGACCTCCTGATAGGTTTGTTCCATATATGAACTATGTCATGTTGACTGATTGCAATGAGCCTTCATGTTACAAGGAAGCAGTGCAAATGAAGGACTCCGGGAATTGGCAATTGGCCATGCAGTCAGAGATGACAGCTCTGCATAAAAACAAGACATGGAAGCTAGTTAAATTACCACAGGGCAAAAAGGATCTACCTTGTAAATGGGTTTACAGGTATAAGATCACCGCTCATGATAGTCAGCCAAAGTACAAAGCAAGGCTTGTTGCCAAGGGCTTTAAGCAAGAACAAGGCATTGACTTTGATGAAGTCTTCTCTCTTGTGGTCAAGATGACTACATTGAGATGCTTTCTTGCATTGGTTGCCATATTAGATTTGGTGTTGCACCAAATGGATGTCAAGACAGCGTTCTTGCATGGTGAGTTAGATGTGGAAATTTACATGCAGCAGCCAGAAGGGTTTGTTGAGAAAGGCAAGGAAGATTTGGTATGCCAGTTGGTAAAGAGTCTTTATGGCTTAAAACAATCACCGAGGGCATGGTACCATAAATTCCACAAGTTTATGCTTTCTCAAGGCTACAAACGTAGTGAGTTCGATCACTGTCTATATACAAAGAAGGCTAAGGATGGCAGTTGGCTGATCGTTATTTTGTATGTGGATGACATGTTGATTGCTGGCAAGCACTTGGAAGAAATTTCAGCTTTGAAGTCAAAGATGGCAAAATTGTTTGACATGAAAGACATGGGTGAGGCAAGTCATATACTTGGTATGTGCATTGAGAGAGACAGATCAAAGAAGTTGATTTGGTTATCTCAAACAGAGTATATTGACAAGGTTTTGCAACGTTTCAATATGGAGAAGGGAAAGGCACTGAGTGTTCCATTGCCACCATATGTGAAACTTAGCAAACAAGATTGTCCTGTGTCTGAGGAAGAACAGGATGAAATGGATAAGATTCCATATGCGTCTGCAGTGGGTAGTTTGATGTATGCAATGATTGCTACTCGCCCAGACATTGCATTTGCAATGGGAGTAGTAAGTCGATACATGTCAAACCCAGGCAAGAAACAATGGGAGGCAGTGAAAGGAATATTGAGATACCTGAAAGCTACAAAGAGTATGCGTATATGCTATGGGAGTTAGGAGCTAAGTGTAAAGGGTTTTACACACTCAGATTATGCAGGTGACTTAGTCAACCGAAGGTCTACGTTAGGGTATGTCTTTACATTGGCTGGTGGAGCAGTATCATGGCATTCTAGATTACAAGATTGTGTTACTCAGTCTACTAGAGAGGCTGAATATGTTGCAGCATCAGAGGCATGCAAAGAATCAATTTGGCTTAATCGACTAGTAACAGATTTGGGAATCAAAGAAGAGATGCCTGTGTTATATTGTGATAGTCAAAGTGCTATACAATTGACTCGCAATCCAGTTTATCACTCAAAGACAAAGCATGTGGATGTGAAGTATCATCTCATCAGGGAAATGCTCGAGGATAAGCAACTTCAGCTTGTCAAAGTTCACACCACAGAAAATCCTGTTGATCTACTTACAAAAGGACTTCCCTCAGAGAGCTTTGCGCATTTTCGCAAGCAGTTAGGTGTAGGGTAGTACATCACTTATCTACATCTCTTGTATATTAGCTTGTATAGTAGCTTCTCTCACACTTAAAGTACCACATTGGACTTTAAGTGGGAGGTTGTTGGGGTATAAAGCCCAATGTGGCCGCCCAGGTAAGTGGGCGGGCCGCCAGGTATGTACACATATTCTTTTGTAAAAACCTAATAAGAACTCACTATTCTCTACACATTATAGTAGAGCGAGTTCACCATATCGTCGTGCTCTTCTTCTCGCACTCTCTCTTGCGTCGCACTTCTGCTCGTACTCCTTCACCTATAGTGTTGATAGTTTTAGAAATACCCTATAGAGGCTCATCTTCTTGATGAACTCCTTCAGAATAAACCATGTCAAGGTCAACAGCTTGCGAACCACTTGTTGTACAGTCTATGTATTCACTGGAACCATTTTTAGAGGTAGCGTCCATGCGAGCAATCT
Organism: Adiantum capillus-veneris; assembly: GCF_014529385.1. NCBI lineage: Eukaryota > Viridiplantae > Streptophyta > Polypodiopsida > Polypodiales > Pteridaceae > Adiantum > Adiantum capillus-veneris. The sequence goes on from NC_140944.1 coordinate 37,663,495, forward strand.
TTGAAAAAATTCATATAAATCTGTTCCAGCATTAAATTCTTTGCTTACCTTTTCTTCGTTGCTCAAATTAAGCTCCTCTAAAACTGAATCCGCTACTTCCAGCTCAGCATTTTCTTTGGGTTTACTTCTTGCAGAAATATGCTCCCAGAATTCATCATAGTTGAGGAACTGCATCTGATCCCCTTCACCTTTATTGAAGACAACCTGGCTTCATTCAATAATCTCTTTTATTTCCAGATCTAGAATCCTTGAACTTTTGTAAATAAATTCATCTGCAAAATAGTCCCACCGTGGGATATGCTTCTATCAGTTCTTGAACCTGCTTTTTAAAATCCGAGTTTACAACCTCCTCAAAAGTTGCAATCATCCGATCTTCTGGAACATTTCGGCTCTTCATCTCAGCTTTGTGACATGCAATAAAACCTTCTGGATTATATCCCTGAAAAATGTGATACTGCTCACATACAACATTAAGTGCTAGCTCTACAGCATCATCAATCTGCTTTTTTATTTGCATGGCTTTTGCTTCCTGCAGATACCCCTGAACCAATTCCATCATTTTGGGCAAATCCGTAACCGCCATATTTTTATCAAATCCTTTCAAACTAAAATCGTCAATAAACTGCTTTAATTGTTCTGGCATCTCCAGCTTTACCTCCCACCCCGGCTCGTTTTGCGTCGGGTTCACCAAAGATGTCGGGGGATATGTGTTCAAAACGTGAGCCGGGCAGCCACCGGGCCTTTGGCTGTGAGAGGTGTGAAAGAGACAAAACAAGAAAAACTGATGCAACTGACTCTGGCAATCGCCCTAATCATCAATTAATTGATTAATGCGTGGAGTACAACTTAATCCTTAGCCAAGGCGGGCTGTTAACAACACCGTCACTTGGATCATCCTCTAACTAGGAGTTTAAGCTCCCGCTTTACATAATTAATCGGGCCATTAACGACACCAGGGCTTAACAAATTATTTAATCAATTTTTAGCTGATGACAGTGATGAAAACTCCCTCATGGTGCTTCATCTCCTTTGAGTCCCCCTAGACTCAGCAAGCTTCATGGAATTGGAGTTGATCTCTTGAGACAGCTAATTCTAGTGTTGGAAGATTTTAGCTACTAATGTGGGAAGATTTCAGACAAAAGACTGGACAGGAATCAGAGACTAGACTAAAATGTGGATACTGAAATAAGAATCAGACTTATTACTGGAAATAAGGTTCAGATTCAGATTTAGATTCTGAAGACTGGACGAGAAGTAAGTATAACTGAAATATATGCCATGATTGGGATTATAGATCAAGATTACAGCGAATATGATTACAGAGAGAAAGTACAGCCGACAATACTGCCAATGATTCTCAAGTACAAGTATAGCCAAGGCGCTAACCCAAATGATAATAATTGCCAACCCGATTACAATGTAATGGGCCCTATTTATACACTTCGGGTTTACTATTGAGTAATTACCATAGTAATTACTAAGTAATTCGCAGCCCATCTTCTAAGAAGAAGTTCCCACATAGTGATTATCCAGCCATCTACTTCTTTCTTGAATTTTGGCAAGATTCCAAAATTTCTGAAAAATTCCCTTGTCTGATTCTGATGTGAGACTGAAAAATCCATTGTCGGGTTCTAATGTTGGGATGCCAGCTTGACCACTGATAGAATGACCATACAAAGATTACGAGTAGGAGTTCAAGAAGGACCAAAGATTGGACTTGACCAATGATAAAATGGCCATACAAAGATTGAGAGAGGCAGCTGAAAAGGCCAAGGATCGCGAGAAGCAGCTGAAAAGGCCAAGGATCGTGAGAGGAAGCTGAAAAGGCCAAGGATCGTGAGAGGAAGCGAAAAAGGCCAAGGTGGAGCTGTCATCAGGCCAAGGTAGAGCTGTCATCTCTCCTTTCCTGCTGAGAAGAAAAGCTGCCACTGAATTCAAAGATGGAACTACCCAGTATCCTTCCATTGGACCGTCTTTCGTTTGCCTTTGCCCTTTGACCTGGACGGTGCCTGAGAAGTCCAGTACCAACATTCTCCTTCTGAATCAGTCGGTAAATGGCCTCCTTCTCAAGCTGATCCCGCCGGTCGGTGGTCATCTCTACTTCATAAGGCGTGAGAGAATGATAGGTTTTGGTGTCAGGATCATAGAGTGCACGCCTGCTCTTGCTCAGTTTGGTTCTCGCCAGCTTATGACAATGCGAAGCAGTATGGATCCATCCTTCTAGAAGAGGCTGATTAGTTTTGACTCGAGCTTCGAAAAGAATCTCAGCCATCTCCCTGTACTGTGGTGCTAGACCCGGGATTGCTACAATTTTTTTTTATAGGAAATTTGGAAGATTCAACCGTAAGTTGTAGCAACAACTGATTAGTAATCATGGTCAGTCCTCTGACTTGAATCTTCCACTGGCCCATACACAGCTGAATCCTATGCAGCTCCTCTTTCAGTGCCTGAATGTCATTGATTTAGAGAGCATCATTGAGCAACGTCTGCCAAGTCTTCCATTCCACAGTTGATCACTCATACCAATCCTGAAGCTCATCAGTAATTTTGAAGTATGTGAGACGATCAACTGGTTCTTGATGTTGAGGATACAGCACTAGAAAGAATCTTGGCAGCTCGGTTTCTCTTGCTGGAACAACATACAAGAGATTTGGAGAATCAGACACAAACTCTCTCAGTGCTTCAGTCCGTTGATTCTTGATGATCATTATTTCAGATTCAGCCTTAGCTATCTTTTTGTTTAACAACTCATTAGTCCTTTCTGATTGAGCTTCCAGTACCCTGTGTTGTATGTTTTGCTCTTCCTGGGCTTTCTGGAGATTTTCAATCTGATGTTGTGCTTCTGTCAAGTTAGCTTTGAGCTTTTTGACTTCCTCTTCTGATCCAGCAGCCTCCATCAGTTGTCCCATACAATTGACAATAGTATTCCAAGAAGACTATATAAGGACTGAACATCTGTCTTTGACTGTGGCTGGATCAGAATCAGTAGGCTCATATATTTCCACTGGAGCCAAATAGGGTAGAGTTGCATAATCAGCTTTGCTGAGAAAAAGATGCCCTTTCAATTTCTAATTCTGCATTTGCTGCAACTTATCATGTTTTACCAGTTACAGAGGGTTTCCAATATTTGTAGGAACTCCACCAGGCAAAGTCGAGAACGCTGGACCTTTCCCTTTGTCCAGTTGACTCTTGCCTTTGTCCCCTGACTGGTCTGCTATCTTCTCAACATTGGCTGGCTTGGCATGATCTTTCCCAAACCCAACAGCAACTGTATTTTTTACAATTGACTGGTCAGGCACAGTCTTTTGAGAAGATTGCTGCTCAGCCTAGCTCACTTCAGCTTTTTCAGTGGTTACTGCCTTGACCTGGCTTTCTATCTGCTTCAAAAACTCACTGCTTTTTGTCAGTGTAATTTTTGGCTTCTTTGAACTGCCAGCCTCTTCTCCAATCGCTTTCCTTTTCAGGTCGATTGAAATGGTTTGACTGTCTGTTTCCTTGTCGTCTGAGGACAGTTCAATTTTCTTTGGTTCAAAAATTGGCTTCTCACTCCAAGCCTTCTTTACCTGCTCATTAACATCTGCAGCAGTAGCCCAATATAGGAATTGCCAAACATACCAGGACTTGAAAACAATTTGAGATTTTAGCTTGGCAGTCTATTGGAGTACATTATGCGAGAGAATTTGACAAAGGTTGATAGGAACCTATGGATCCAGTATCTTGTCCAACAGCATAGAAAACAATTTTTCGGATACATACGTTGGGTTGTTCTTAAGGCTTACTGCTTCAGCTACAAACTTGTAAGCAGTGGAGGCTTCCATTCCTGCTATTGGAACTCCTTGAGCACTAGCCTTGCGCTTTTGTCTAGCCGTTTCATCCTCCTTCAGAGCGATACTTATTTGCTGCACAGTTGCCATAGAAGTTTTGGGCTCATTGGGCATCCGAAATGCAAATGCTATGGCTTCTGGTGTCACTGACACCTTCCTACTATTTACCATGTCACTCTCATTTTCAGCATCAAAGGAATCAAGAACTTGCTTGATGATATCTGTCACTGACACCTTCGTACTGTTTACCATGTCACTCTCATTTTCAGCATCAAAGGAATCAAGAACTTGCTTGATGATATATGTCACTGACACCTTCCTACTATTTACCATGTCACTCTCATTTTCAGCATCAAAGGAATCGGGAACTTGCTTGATGATATCTGCATCAAAAGAAATTCTTGTAGCTTGCACACAACTCGAAGATCCCAGAGTTGTAGCGGAGTCATTGCTTGATCAGTAAATACATAACGTTGGATTGTACTATATAGGATAACGGGAAGGCTTTCCTTTTCCTCAGAAACTATAGCTTGGGTTTCCCCAACAGACTCGTGCATCTTCTCTGAGCGTTTCCTTCTACCCATACATTGTGAGGTCGATGACGATGAAACAGGAGAAGGAGAAGATACTTACTTGTCGTGTCGAAGCCGTTTCCTGGTGTCGCTGGCAAGACTATTTGACAGTCAAGTGTCTCGTCAGAGGTTGAAGTTTGCAGCTACAATGAAGAAACCTCGGAGCTTGGCGATGGTAAATGGTTAACAAGAGGGAAGCGTCGCGCAGGGGATTTATGAGGAAAAATGCTAACTCTCCTGACTGTTATACATGTTGGCGCCATAAAAGCTCCACCACTCGCTTCTCCAATACTTGTGTGTGTCGTTGCTGTCGTGGCACACATGCATTGGACAAGACTGCGACCCATCCTTGAAATAATTACCACTGGCGTGCCATTTGACCGTTGGGCGCTTAAAAATTGGAAAGTGTGTTCATATTGGTACTGGACTGATTTCCAGTCTAGCTTGACCATACTGGTACTGATTCTAAGATCAACCTGATCTGGTCCTTCTGGTACTGGTTCTGAAGTTAGAACTGGTTGCACATGAAAAAGTCAAAAAATGTGTGATTCCGGTATCTCTTGATCAACAACCTCCGGTTCCTTAGTACCTTGTTCCGGCCCAGTTTCTCTGGTCTCTGAATAATAAAGCTTGATCTTTGCTCCATTATATACTCCTGGCAGCATCAGTCCATATAAATCTTTCAATCTGACTGTGGCATTGGAGAAGACCCAGTCTACCTCAAAAGGTCCCGCCTAGGCAATCTTCAATTTTGGCTTCTTTTGACCCAGTCTAGACTGATATAGAAGCACTAAGTCTCCTTTCTGGAATTCTCGAACTTTAATTCGGTGATCATGCTAGTGCTTCCTTCGTTGTTGAACAATTTCTTGTTCCAATATAGCTCTTTGCATGAGTTCATCTAATTGCATCAGTTCATCCAGCATCTTCTTAAGATTATGGTTGAAGTCTAATCCATACTTCTTAGTCATTCTCATATTGGGGATCACAAACTCCATAGGAACCACAACTTCAGTACCATACACCATTCTGAATTGTGTCATTCCAGTAGTTACCTTATAAGCTGTACTATAAGCCCATAGAGCAGTCTGAAGTTTCAAATCCCATTGGTCTGGTTTCTTTTGCACTACCTTGGTGGGAAGATTTCAGACAAAAGACTGGACAGGAATCAGAGACTAGACTAAAATGTGGATACTGAAATAAGAATCAGACTTATTACTGGAAATAAGGTTCAGATTCAAATTTAGATTCTGAAGACTGGACGAGAAGTAAGTATAACTGAAATATATGCCATGATTGGGATTATAGATCAAGATTACAGCGAATATGATTACAGAGAGAAAGTACAGCCGACAATACTGCCAATGATTCTCAAGTACAAGTATAGCCAAGGCGCTAACCCAAATGATAATAATTGCCAACCCGATTACAATGTAATGGGCCCTATTTATACACTTCGGGTTTACTGTAGAGTAATTACCATAGTAATTACTAAGTAATTCGCAGCCCATCTTCTAAGAAGAAGTTCCCACATAGTGATTATCCAGCCATCTACTTCTTTCTTGAATTTTGGCAAGATTCCAAAATTTCTGAAAAATTCCCTTGTCTGATTCTGATGTGAGACTGAAAAATCCATTGTCGGGTTCTAATGTTGGGATGCCAGCTTGACCACTGATAGAATGACCATACAAAGATTACGAGTAGGAGTTCAAGAAGGACCAAAGATTGGACTTGACCAATGATAAAATGGCCATACAAAGATTGAGAGAGGCAGCTGAAAAGGCCAAGGATCGCGAGAAGCAGCTGAAAAGGCCAAGGATCGTGAGAGGAAGCTGAAAAGGCCAAGGATCGTGAGAGGAAGCGAAAAAGGCCAAGGTGGAGCTGTCATCAGGCCACGGTAGAGCTGTCATCTCTCCTTTCCTGCTGAGAAGAAAAGCTGCCACTGAATTCAAAGATGGAACTACCCAGTATCCTTCCATTGGACCGTCTTTCGTTTGCCTTTGCCCTTTGACCTGGACGGTGCCTGAGAAGTCCAGTACCAACATTCTCCTTCTGAATCAGTCGGTAAATGGCCTCCTTCTCAAGCTGATCCCGCCGGTCGGTGGTCATCTCTACTTCATAAGGCGTGAGAGAATGATAGGTTTTGGTGTCAGGATCATAGAGTGCACGCCTACCCTTGCTCAGTTTGGTTCTCGCCAGCTTATGACAATGCGAAGCAGTATGGATCCATCCTTCTAGAAGAGGCTGATTAGTTTTGACTCGAGCTTCGAAAAGAATCTCAGCCATCTCCCTGTACTGTGGTGCTAGACCCGGCATTGCTGCAATGTCTTTTTTAGGAAATTTGGAAGATTCAACCGTAAGTTGTAGCAACAACTGATTAGTAATCATGGTCAGTCCTCTGACTTGAATCTTCCACTGGCCCATACACAGCGGAATCCTATGCAGCTCCTCTTTCAGTGCCTGAATGTCATTGATTTAGAGAGCATCATTGAGCAACGTCTGCCAAGTCTTCCATTCCACAGTTGATCACTCATACCAATCCTGAAGCTCATCAGTAATTTTGAAGTATGTGAGACGATCAACTGGTTCTTGATGTTGAGGATACAGCACTAGAAAGAATCTTGGCAGCTCGGTTTCTCTTGCTGGAACAACATACAAGAGAATTGGAGAATCAGACACAAACTCTCTCAGTGCTTCAGTCCGTTGATTCTTGATGATCATTATTTCAAATTCAGCCTTAGCTATCTTTTTGTTTAACAACTCATTAGTCCTTTCTGATTGAGCTTCCAGTACCCTGTGTTGTATGTTTTGCTCTTCCTGGGCTTTCTGGAGATTTTCAATCTGATGTTGTGCTTCTGTCAAGTTAGCTTTGAGCTTTTTGACTTCCTCTTCTGATCCAGCAGCCTCCATCAGTTGTCCCATACAACTGACAATAGTATTCCAAGAAGACTATATAAGGACTGAACATCTGTCTTTGACTGTGGCTGGATCAGAATCAGTAGGCTCATATATTTCCACTGGAGCCAAATAGGGTAGAGTTGCATAATCAGCTTTGCTGAGAAAAAGATGCCCTTTCAATTTCTAAGTCTGCATTTGCTGCAACTTATCATGTTTTACCAGTTACAGAGGGTTTCCAATATTTGTAGGAACTCCACCAGGAAAAGTCGAGAACGCTGGACCTTTCCCTTTGTCCAGTTGACTCTTGCCTTTGTCCCCTGACTGGTCTGCTATCTTCTCAACATTGGCTGGCTTGGCATGATCTTTCCCAAACCCAACAGCAACTGTATTTTTTACAATTGACTGGTCAGGCACAGTCTTTTGAGAAGATTGCTGCTCAGCCTAGCTCACTTCAGCTTTTTCAGTGGTTACTGCCTTGACCTGGCTTTCTATCTGCTTCAAAAACTCACTGCTTTTTGTCAGTGTAATTTTTGGCTTCTTTGAACTGCCAGCCTCTTCTGCAATCGCTTTCCTTTTCAGGTCGATTGAAATGGTTTGACTGTCTGTTTCCTTGTCGTCTGAGGACAGTTCAATTTTCTTTGGTTCAAAAATTGGCTTCTCACTCCAAGCCTTCTTTACCTGCTCATTAACATCTGCAGCAGTAGCCCAATATAGGAATTGCCAAACATACCAGGACTTGAAAACAATTTGAGATTTTAGCTTGGCAGTCTATTGGAGTACATTATGCGAGAGAATTTGACAAAGGTTGATAGGAACCTATGGATCCAGTATCTTGTCCAACAGCATAGAAAACAATTTTTCGAATACATACGTTGGGTTGTTCTTAAGGCTTACTGCTTCAGCTACAAACTTGTAAGCAGTGGAGGCTTCCATTCCTGCTACTGGAACTCCTTGAGCACTAGCCTTGCGCTTTTGTCTAGCCGTTTCATCCTCCTTCAGAGCGATACTTATTTGCTGCACAGTTGCCATAGAAGTTTTGGGCTCATTGGGCATCCGAAATGCAAATGCTATGGCTTCTGGTGTCACTGACACCTTCCTACTATTTACCATGTCACTCTCATTTTCAGCATCAAAGGAATCAAGAACTTGCTTGATGATATCTGTCACTGACACCTTCGTACTGTTTACCATGTCACTCTCATTTTCAGCATCAAAGGAATCAAGAACTTGCTTGATGATATATGTCACTGACACCTTCCTACTATTTACCATGTCACTCTCATTTTCAGCATCAAAGGAATCAGGAACTTGCTTGATGATATCTGCATCAAAAGAAATTCTTGTAGCTTGCACACAACTCGAAGATCCCAGAGTTGTAGCGGAGTCATTGCTTGATCAGTAAATACATAACGCTGGATTGTACTATATAGGATAACGGGAAGGCTTTCCTTTTCCTCAGAAACTATAGCTTGGGTTTCCCCAACAGACTCGTGCATCTTCTCTGAGCGTTTCCTTCTACCCATACATTGTGAGGTCGATGACGATGAAACAGGAGAAGGAGAAGATACTTACTTGTCGTGTCGAAGCCGTTTCCTGGTGTCACTGGCAAGACTATTTGACAGTCAAGTGTCTCGTCAGAGGTTGAAGTTTGCAGCTACAATGAAGAAACCTCGGAGCTTGGCGATGGTAAATGGTTAACAAGAGGGAAGCGTCGCGCAGGGGATTTATGAGGAAAAATGCTAACTCTCCTGACTGTTATACATGTTGGCGCCATAAAAGCTCCACCACTCGCTTCTCCAATACTTGTGTGTGTCGTTGCTGTCGTGGCACACATGCATTGGACAAGACTGCGACCCATCCGTGAAATAATTACCACTGGCGTGCCATTTGACCGTTGGGCGCTTAAAAATTGGAAAGTGTGTTCATATTGGTACTGGACTGATTTCCAGTCTAGCTTGACCATACTGGTACTGATTCTAAGATCAACCTGATCTGGTCCTTCTGGTACTGGTTCTGAAGTTAGAACTGGTTGCACATGAAAAAGTCAAAAAATGTGTGATTCCGGTATCTCTTGATCAACAACCTCCGGTTCCTTAGTACCTTGTTCCGGCCCAGTTTCTCTGGTCTCTGAATAATAAAGCTTGATCTTTGCTCCATTATATACTCCTGGCAGCATCAGTCCATATAAATCTTTCAATCTGACTGTGGCATTGGAGAAGACCCAGTCTACCTCAAAAGGTCCCGCCTAGGCAATCTTCAATTTTGGCTTCTTTTGACCCAGTCTAGACTGATATAGAAGCACTAAGTCTCCTTTCTGGAATTCTCGAACTTTAATTCGGTGATCATGCTAGTGCTTCCTTCGTTGTTGAACAATTTCTTGTTCCAATATAGCTCTTTGCATGAGTTCATCTAATTGCATCAGTTCATCCAGCATCTTCTTAAGATTATGGTTGAAGTCTAATCCATACTTCTTAGTCATTCTCATATTGGGGATCACAAACTCCATAGGAACCACAACTTCAGTACCATACACCATTCTGAATTGTGTCATTCCAGTAGTTACCTTATAAGCTGTACTATAAGCCCATAGAGCAGTCTGAAGTTTCAAATCCCATTGGTCTGGTTTCTTTTGCACTACCTTGGTGGGAAGATTTCAGACAAAAGACTGGACAGGAATCAGAGACTAGACTAAAATGTGGATACTGAAATAAGAATCAGACTTATTACTGGAAATAAGGTTCAGATTCAAATTTAGATTCTGAAGACTGGACGAGAAGTAAGTATAACTGAAATATATGCCATGATTGGGATTATAGATCAAGATTACAGCGAATATGATTACAGAGAGAAAGTACAGCCGACAATACTGCCAATGATTCTCAAGTACAAGTATAGCCAAGGCGCTAACCCAAATGATAATAATTGCCAACCCGATTACAATGTAATGGGCCCTATTTATACACTTCGGGTTTACTGTAGAGTAATTACCATAGTAATTACTAAGTAATTCGCAGCCCATCTTCTAAGAAGAAGTTCCCACATAGTGATTATCCAGCCATCTACTTCTTTCTTGAATTTTGGCAAGATTCCAAAATTTCTGAAAAATTCCCTTGTCTGATTCTGATGTGAGACTGAAAAATCCATTGTCGGGTTCTAATGTTGGGATGCCAGCTTGACCACTGATAGAATGACCATACAAAGATTACGAGTAGGAGTTCAAGAAGGACCAAAGATTGGACTTGACCAATGATAAAATGGCCATACAAAGATTGAGAGAGGCAGCTGAAAAGGCCAAGGATCGCGAGAAGCAGCTGAAAAGGCCAAGGATCGTGAGAGGAAGCTGAAAAGGCCAAGGATCGTGAGAGGAAGCGAAAAAGGCCAAGGTGGAGCTGTCATCAGGCCAAGGTAGAGCTGTCATCTCTCCTTTCCTGCTGAGAAGAAAAGCTGCCACTGAATTCAAAGATGGAACTACCCAGTATCCTTCCATTGGACCGTCTTTCGTTTGCCTGTGCCCTTTGACCTGGACGGTGCCTGAGAAGTCCAGTACCAACATTCTCCTTCTGAATCAGTCGGTAAATGGCCTCCTTCTCAAGCTGATCCCGCCGGTCGGTGGTCATCTCTACTTCATAAGGCGTGAGAGAATGATAGGTTTTGGTGTCAGGATCATAGAGTGCACGCCTACCCTTGCTCAGTTTGGTTCTCGCCAGCTTATGACAATGCGAAGCAGTATGGATCCATCCTTCTAGAAGAGGCTGATTAGTTTTGACTCGAGCTTCGAAAAGAATCTCAGCCATCTCCCTGTACTGTGGTGCTAGACCCGGCATTGCTGCAATGTCTTTTTTAGGAAATTTGGAAGATTCAACCGTAAGTTGTAGCAACAACTGATTAGTAATCATGGTCAGTCCTCTGACTTGAATCTTCCACTGGCCCATACACAGCGGAATCCTATGCAGCTCCTCTTTCAGTGCCTGAATGTCATTGATTTAGAGAGCATCATTGAGCAACGTCTGCCAAGTCTTCCATTCCACAGTTGATCACTCATACCAATCCTGAAGCTCATCAGTAATTTTGAAGTATGTGAGACGATCAACTGGTTCTTGATGTTGAGGATACAGCACTAGAAAGAATCTTGGCAGCTCGGTTTCTCTTGCTGGAACAACATACAAGAGAATTGGAGAATCAGACACAAACTCTCTCAGTGCTTCAGTCCGTTGATTCTTGATGATCATTATTTCAAATTCAGCCTTAGCTATCTTTTTGTTTAACAACTCATTAGTCCTTTCTGATTGAGCTTCCAGTACCCTGTGTTGTATGTTTTGCTCTTCCTGGGCTTTCTGGAGATTTTCAATCTGATGTTGTGCTTCTGTCAAGTTAGCTTTGAGCTTTTTGACTTCCTCTTCTGATCCAGCAGCCTCCATCAGTTGTCCCATACAACTGACAATAGTATTCCAAGAAGACTATATAAGGACTGAACATCTGTCTTTGACTGTGGCTGGATCAGAATCAGTAGGCTCATATATTTCCACTGGAGCCAAATAGGGTAGAGTTGCATAATCAGCTTTGCTGAGCAAAAGATGCCCTTTCAATTTCTAAGTCTGCATTTGCTGCAACTTATCATGTTTTACCAGTTACAGAGGGTTTTCAATATTTGTAGGAACTCCACCAGGCAAAGTCGAGAACGCTGGACCTTTCCCTTTGTCCAGTTGACTCTTGCCTTTGTCCCCTGACTGGTCTGCTATCTTCTCAACATTGGCTGGCTTGGCATGATCTTTCCCAAACCCAACAGCAACTGTATTTTTTACAATTGACTGGTCAGGCACAGTCTTTTGAGAAGATTGCTGCTCAGCCTAGCTCACTTCAGCTTTTTCAGTGGTTACTGCCTTGACCTGGCTTTCTATCTGCTTCAAAAACTCACTGCTTTTTGTCAGTGTAATTTTTGGCTTCTTTGAACTGCCAGCCTCTTCTGCAATCGCTTTCCTTTTCAGGTCGATTGAAATGGTTTGACTGTCTGTTTCCTTGTCGTCTGAGGACAGTTCAATTTTCTTTGGTTCAAAAATTGGCTTCTCACTCCAAGCCTTCTTTACCTGCTCATTAACATCTGCAGCAGTAGCCCAATATAGGAATTGCCAAACATACCAGGACTTGAAAACAATTTGAGATTTTAGCTTGGCAGTCTATTGGAGTACATTATGCGAGAGAATTTGACAAAGGTTGATAGGAACCTATGGATCCAGTATCTTGTCCAACAGCATAGAAAACAATTTTTCGGATACATACGTTGGGTTGTTCTTAAGGCTTACTGCTTCAGCTACAAACTTGTAAGCAGTGGAGGCTTCCATTCCTGCTACTGGAACTCCTTGAGCACTAGCCTTGCGCTTTTGTCTAGCCGTTTCATCCTCCTTCAGAGCGATACTTATTTGCTGCACAGTTGCCATAGAAGTTTTGGGCTCATTGGGCATCCGAAATGCAAATGCTATGGCTTCTGGTGTCACTGACACCTTCCTACTATTTACCATGTCACTCTCATTTTCAGCATCAAAGGAATCAAGAACTTGCTTGATGATATCTGTCACTGACACCTTCGTACTGTTTACCATGTCACTCTCATTTTCAGCATCAAAGGAATCAAGAACTTGCTTGATGATATATGTCACTGACACCTTCCTACTATTTACCATGTCACTCTCATTTTCAGCATCAAAGGAATCAGGAACTTGCTTGATGATATCTGCATCAAAAGAAATTCTTGTAGCTTGCACACAACTCGAAGATCCCAGAGTTGTAGCGGAGTCATTGCTTGATCAGTAAATACATAACGCTGGATTGTACTATATAGGATAACGGGAAGGCTTTCCTTTTCCTCAGAAACTATAGCTTGGGTTTCCCCAACAGACTCGTGCATCTTCTCTGAGCGTTTCCTTCTACCCATACATTGTGAGGTCGATGACGATGAAACAGGAGAAGGAGAAGATACTTACTTGTCGTGTCGAAGCCGTTTCCTGGTGTCGCTGGCAAGACTATTTGACAGTCAAGTGTCTCGTCAGAGGTTGAAGTTTGCAGCTACAATGAAGAAACCTCGGAGCTTGGCGATGGTAAATGGTTAACAAGAGGGAAGCGTCGCGCAGGGGATTTATGAGGAAAAATGCTAACTCTCCTGACTGTTATACATGTTGGCGCCATAAAAGCTCCACCACTCGCTTCTCCAATACTTGTGTGTGTCGTTGCTGTCGTGGCACACATGCATTGGACAAGACTGCGACCCATCCGTGAAATAATTACCACTGGCGTGCCATTTGACCGTTGGGCGCTTAAAAATTGGAAAGTGTGTTCATATTGGTACTGGACTGATTTCCAGTCTAGCTTGACCATACTGGTACTGATTCTAAGATCAACCTGATCTGGTCCTTCTGGTACTGGTTCTGAAGTTAGAACTGGTTGCACATGAAAAAGTCAAAAAATGTGTGATTCCGGTATCTCTTGATCAACAACCTCCGGTTCCTTAGTACCTTGTTCCGGCCCAGTTTCTCTGGTCTCTGAATAATAAAGCTTGATCTTTGCTCCATTATATACTCCTGGCAGCATCAGTCCATATAAATCTTTCAATCTGACTGTGGCATTGGAGAAGACCCAGTCTACCTCAAAAGGTCCCGCCTAGGCAATCTTCAATTTTGGCTTCTTTTGACCCAGTCTAGACTGATATAGAAGCACTAAGTCTCCTTTCTGGAATTCTCGAACTTTAATTCGGTGATCATGCTAGTGCTTCCTTCGTTGTTGAACAATTTCTTGTTCCAATATAGCTCTTTGCATGAGTTCATCTAATTGCATCAGTTCATCCAGCATCTTCTTAAGATTATGGTTGAAGTCTAATCCATACTTCTTAGTCATTCTCATATTGGGGATCACAAACTCCATAGGAACCACAACTTCAGTACCATACACCATTCTGAATTGTGTCATTCCAGTAGTTACCTTATAAGCTGTACTATAAGCCCATAGAGCAGTCTGAAGTTTCAAATCCCATTGGTCTGGTTTCTTTTGCACTACCTTGGTGGGAAGATTTCAGACAAAAGACTGGACAGGAATCAGAGACTAGACTAAAATGTGGATACTGAAATAAGAATCAGACTTATTACTGGAAATAAGGTTCAGATTCAAATTTAGATTCTGAAGACTGGACGAGAAGTAAGTATAACTGAAATATATACCATGATTGGGATTATAGATCAAGATTACAGTGAATATGATTACAGAGAGAAAGTACAGCCGACAATACTGCCAATGATTCTCAAGTACAAGTATAGCCAAGGCGCTAACCCAAATGATAATAATTGCCAACCCGATTACAATGTAATGGGCCCTATTTATACACTTCGGGTTTACTGTAGAGTAATTACCATAGTAATTACTAAGTAATTCGCAGCCCATCTTCTAAGAAGAAGTTCCCACATAGTGATTATCCAGCCATCTACTTCTTTCTTGAATTTTGGCAAGATTCCAAAATTTCTGAAAAATTCCCTTGTCTGATTCTGATGTGAGACTGAAAAATCCATTGTCGGGTTCTAATGTTGGGATGCCAGCTTGACCACTGATAGAATGACCATACAAAGATTACGAGTAGGAGTTCAAGAAGGACCAAAGATTGGACTTGACCAATGATAAAATGGCCATACAAAGATTGAGAGAGGCAGCTGAAAAGGCCAAGGATCGCGAGAAGCAGCTGAAAAGGCCAAGGATCGTGAGAGGAAGCTGAAAAGGCCAAGGATCGTGAGAGGAAGCAAAAAAGGCCAAGGTGGAGCTGTCATCAGGCCAAGGTAGAGCTGTCATCTCTCCTTTCCTGCTGAGAAGAAAAGCTGCCACTGAATTCAAAGATGGAACTACCCAGTATCCTTCCATTGGACCGTCTTTCGTTTGCCTTTGCCCTTTGACCTGGACGGTGCCTGAGAAGTCCAGTACCAGCATTCTCCTTCTGAATCAGTCGGTAAATGGCCTCCTTCTCAAGCTGATCCCGCCGGTCGGTGGTCATCTCTACTTCATAAGGCGTGAGAGAATGATAGGTTTTGGTGTCAGGATCATAGAGTGCACGCCTGCCCTTGCTCAGTTTGGTTCTCACCAGCTTATGACAATGCGAAGCAGTATGGATCCATCCTTCTAGAAGAGGCTGATTAGTTTTGACTCGAGCTTCGAAAAGAATCTCAGCCATCTCCCTGTACTGTGGTGCTAGACCCGGCATTGCTGCAATGTCTTTTTTAGGAAATTTGGAAGATTCAACCGTAAGTTGTAGCAACAACTGATTAGTAATCATGGTCAGTCCTCTGACTTGAATCTTCCACTGGCCCATACACAGCTGAATCCTATGCAGCTCCTCTTTCAGTGCCTGAATGTCATTGATTTAGAGAGCATCATTGAGCAACGTCTGCCAAGTCTTCCATTCCACAGTTGATCACTCATACCAATCCTGAAGCTCATCAGTAATTTTGAAGTATGTGAGACGATCAACTGGTTCTTGATGTTGAGGATACAGCACTAGAAAGAATCTTGGCAGCTCGGTTTCTCTTGCTGGAACAACATACAAGAGAATTGGAGAATCAGACACAAACTCTCTCAGTGCTTCAGTCCGTTGATTCTTGATGATCATTATTTCAAATTCAGCCTTAGCTATCTTTTTGTTTAACAACTCATTAGTCCTTTCTGATTGAGCTTCCAGTACCCTGTGTTGTATGTTTTGCTCTTCCTGGGCTTTCTGGAGATTTTCAATCTGATGTTGTGCTTCTGTCAAGTTAGCTTTGAGCTTTTTGACTTCCTCTTCTGATCCAGCAGCCTCCATCAGTTGTCCCATACAACTGACAATAGTATTCCAAGAAGACTATATAAGGACTGAACATCTGTCTTTGACTGTGGCTGGATCAGAATCAGTAGGCTCATATATTTCCACTGGAGCCAAATAGGGTAGAGTTGCATAATCAGCTTTGCTGAGCAAAAGATGCCCTTTCAATTTCTAAGTCTACATTTGCTGCAACTTATCATGTTTTACCAGTTACAGAGGGTTTTCAATATTTGTAGGAACTCCACCAGGCAAAGTCGAGAACGCTGGACCTTTCCCTTTGTCCAGTTGACTCTTGCCTTTGTCCCCTGACTGGTCTGCTATCTTCTCAACATTGGCTGGCTTGGCATGATCTTTCCCAAACCCCACAGCAACTGTATTTTTTACAATTGACTGGTCAGGCACAGTCTTTTGAGAAGATTGCTGCTCAGCCTAGCTCACTTCAGCTTTTTCAGTGGTTACTGCCTTGACCTGGCTTTCTATCTGCTTCAAAAACTCACTGCTTTTTGTCAGTGTAATTTTTGGCTTCTTTGAACTGCCAGCCTCTTCTGCAATCGCTTTCCTTTTCAGGTCGATTGAAATGGTTTGACTGTCTGTTTCCTTGTCGTCTGAGGACAGTTCAATTTTCTTTGGTTCAAAAATTGGCTTCTCACTCCAAGCCTTCTTTACCTGCTCATTAACATCTGCAGCAGTAGCCCAATATAGGAATTGCCAAACATACCAGGACTTGAAAACAATTTGAGATTTTAGCTTGGCAGTCTATTGGAGTACATTATGCGAGAGAATTTGACAAAGGTTGATAGGAACCTATGGATCCAGTATCTTGTCCAACAGCATAGAAAACAATTTTTCGGATACATACGTTGGGTTGTTCTTAAGGCTTACTGCTTCAGCTACAAACTTGTAAGCAGTGGAGGCTTCCATTCCTGCTACTGGAACTCCTTGAGCACTAGCCTTGCGCTTTTGTCTAGCCGTTTCATCCTCCTTCAGAGCGATTCTTATTTGCTGCACAGTTGCCATAGAAGTTTTGGGCTCATTGGGCATCCGAAATGCAAATGCTATGGCTTCTGGTGTCACGGACACCTTCCTACTATTTACCATGTCACTCTCATTTTCAGCATCAAAGGAATCAAGAACTTGCTTGATGATATCTGTCACTGACACCTTCGTACTATTTACCATGTCACTCTCATTTTCAGCATCAAAGGAATCAAGAACTTGCTTGATGATATATGTCACTGACACCTTCCTACTATTTACCATGTCACTCTCATTTTCAGCATCAAAGGAATCAGGAACTTGCTTGATGATATCTGCATCAAAAGAAATTCTTGTAGCTTGCACACAACTCGAAGATCCTAGAGTTGTAGCGGAGTCATTGCTTGATCAGTAAATACATAACTCTGGATTGTACTATATAGGATAACGGGAAGGCTTTCCTTTTCCTCAGAAACTATAGCTTGGGTTTCCTCAACAGACTCGTGCATCTTCTCTGAGCGTTTCCTTCTACCCATACATTGTGAGGTCGATGACGATGAAATAGGAGAAGGAGAAGATACTTACTTGTCGTGTCGAAGCCGTTTCCTGGTGTCGCTGGCAAGACTATTTGACAGTCAAGTGTCTCGTCAGAGGTCGAAGTTTGCAGCTACAATGAAGAAACCTCGGAGCTTGGCGATGGCAAATGGTTAACAAGAGGGAAGCGTCGCGCAGGGGATTTATGAGGAAAAATGCTAACTCTCCTGACTGTTATACATGTTGGCGCCATAAAAGCTCCACCACTCGCTTCTCCAATACTTGTGTGTGTCGTTGCTGTCGTGGCAGACATGCATTGGACAAGACTGCGAACCATCCTTGAAATAATTACCACTGGCGTGCCATTTGACTGTTGGGCGCTTAAAAATTGGAAAGTGTGTTCATATTGGTACTGGACTGATTTCCAGTCTAGCTTGACCATACTGGTACTGATTCTAAGATCAACCTGATCTGGTCCTTCTGGTACTGGTTCTGAAGTTAGAACTGGTTGCACATGAAAAAGTCAAAAAATGTGTGATTCCGGTATCTCTTGATCAACAACCTCCGGTTCCTTAGTACCTTGTTCCGGCCCAGTTTCTCTGGTCTCTGAATAATAAAGCTTGATCTTTGCTCCATTATATACTCCTGGCAGCATCAGTCCATATAAATCTTTCAATCTGACTGTGGCATTGGAGAAGACCCAGTCTACCTCAAAAGGTCCTGCCTAGGCAATCTTCAATTTTGGCTTCTTTTGACCCAGTCTAGACTGATATAGAAGCACTAAGTCTCCTTTCTGGAATTCTCGAACTTTAATTCGGTGATCATGCTAGTGCTTCCTTCGTTGTTGAACAATTTCTTGTTCCAATATAGCTCTTTGCATGAGTTCATCTAATTGCATCAGTTCATCCAGCATCTTCTTAAGATTATGGTTGAAGTCTAATCCATACTTCTTAGTCATTCTCATATTGGGGATCACAAACTCCATAGGAACCACAACTTCAGTACCATACACCATTCTGAATTGTGTCATTCCAGTAGTTACCTTATAAGCTGTACTATAAGCCCATAGAGCAGTCTGAAGTTTCAAATCCCATTGGTCTGGTTTCTTTTGCACTACCTTGGTGGGAAGATTTCAGACAAAAGACTGGACAGGAATCAGAGACTAGACTAAAATGTGGATACTGAAATAAGAATCAGACTTATTACTGGAAATAAGGTTCAGATTCAAATTTAGATTCTGAAGACTGGACGAGAAGTAAGTATAACTGAAATATATGCCATGATTGGGATTATAGATCAAGATTACAGCGAATATGATTACAGAGAGAAAGTACAGCCGACAATACTGCCAATGATTCTCAAGTACAAGTATAGCCAAGGCGCTAACCCAAATGATAATAATTGCCAACCCGATTACAATGTAATGGGCCCTATTTATACACTTCGGGTTTACTGTAGAGTAATTACCATAGTAATTACTAAGTAATTCACAGCCCATCTTCTAAGAAGAAGTTCCCACATAGTGATTATCCAGCCATCTACTTCTTTCTTGAATTTTGGCAAGATTCCAAAATTTCTGAAAAATTCCCTTGTTTGATTCTGATGTGAGACTGAAAAATCCATTGTCTGGTTCTAATGTTGGGATGCCAGCTTGACCACTGATAGAATGACCATACAAAGATTACGAGTAGGAGTTCAAGAAGGACCAAAGATTGGACTTGACCAATGATAAAATGGCCATACAAAGATTGAGAGAGGCAGCTGAAAAGGCCAAGGATCGCGAGAGGCAGCTGAAAAGGCCAAGGATCGTGAGAGGAAGCTGAAAAGGCCAAGGATCGTGAGAGGAAGCGAAAAAGGCCAAGGTGGAGCTGTCATCAGGCCAAGGTAGAGCTGTCATCTCTCCTTTCCTGCTGAGAAGAAAAGCTGCCACTGAATTCAAAGATGGAACTACCCAGTATCCTTCCATTGGACCGTTTTTCGTTTGCCTTTGCCCTTTGACCTGGACGGTGCCTGAGAAGTCCAGTACCAGCATTCTCCTTCTGAATCAGTCGGTAAATGGCCTCCTTCTCAAGCTGATCCCGCCGGTCGGTGGTCATCTCTACTTCATAAGGCGTGAGAGAATGATAGGTTTTGGTGTCAGGATCATAGAGTGCACGCCTGCCCTTGCTCAGTTTGGTTCTCGCCAGCTTATGACAATGCGAAGCAGTATGGATCCATCCTTCTAGAAGAGGCTCATTAGTTTTGACTCGTGCTTCGAAAAGAATCTCAGCCATCTCCCTGTACTGTGGTGCTAGACCCGGCATTGCTGCAATGTCTTTTTTAGGAAATTTGGAAGATTCAACCGTAAGTTGTAGCAACAACTGATTAGTAATCATGATCAGTCCTCTGACTTGAATCTTCCATTGGCCCATACACAGCTGAATCCTATGCAGCTCCTCTTTCAGTGCCTGAATGTCATTGATTTAGAGAGCATCATTGAGCAACGTCTGCCAAGTCTTCCATTCCACAGTTGATCACTCATACCAATCCTGAAGCTCATCAGTAATTTTGAAGTATGTGAGACGATCAACTGGTTCTTGATGTTGAGGATACAGCACTAGAAAGAATCTTGGCAGCTCGGTTTCTCTTGCTGGAACAACATACAAGAGAATTGGAGAATCAGACACAAACTCTCTCAGTGCTTCAGTCCGTTGATTCTTGATGATCATTATTTCAAATTCAGCCTTAGCTATCTTTTTGTTTAACAACTCATTAGTCCTTTCTGATTGAGCTTCCAGTACCCTGTGTTGTATGTTTTGCTCTTCCTGGGCTTTCTGGAGATTTTCAATCTGATGTTGTGCTTCTGTCAAGTTAGCTTTGAGCTTTTTGACTTCCTCTTCTGATCCAGCAGCCTCCATCAGTTGTCCCATACAACTGACAATAGTATTCCAAGAAGACTATATAAGGACTGAACATCTGTCTTTGACTGTGGCTGGATCAGAATCAGTAGGCTCATATATTTCCACTGGAGCCAAATAGGGTAGAGTTGCATAATCAGCTTTACTGAGCAAAAGATGCCCTTTCAATTTCTAAGTCTGCATTTGCTGCAACTTATCATGTTTTACCAGTTACAGAGGGTTTTCAATATTTGTAGGAACTCCACCAGGCAAAGTCGAGAACGCTGGACCTTTCCCTTTGTCCAGTTGACTCTTGCCTTTGTCCCCTGACTGGTCTGCTATCTTCTCAACATTGGCTGGCTTGGCATGATCTTTCCCAAACCCAACAGCAACTGTATTTTTTACAATTGACTGGTCAGGCACAGTCTTTTGAGAAGATTGCTGCTCAGCCTAGCTCACTTCAGCTTTTTCAGTGGTTACTGCCTTGACCTGGCTTTCTATCTGCTTCAAAAACTCACTGCTTTTTGTCAGTGTAATTTTTGGCTTCTTTGAACTGCCAGCCTCTTCTGCAATCGCTTTCCTTTTCAGGTCGATTGAAATGGTTTGACTGTCTGTTTCCTTGTCGTCTGAGGACAGTTCAATTTTCTTTGGTTCAAAAATTGGCTTCTCACTCCAAGCCTTCTTTACCTACTCATTAACATCTGCAGCAGTAGCCCAATATAGGAATTGCCAAACATACCAGGACTTGAAAACAATTTGAGATTTTAGCTTGGCAGTCTATTGGAGTACATTATGCGAGAGAATTTGACAAAGGTTGATAGGAACCTATGGATCCAGTATCTTGTCCAACAGCATAGAAAACAATTTTTCGGATACATACGTTGGGTTGTTCTTAAGGCTTACTGCTTCAGCTACAAACTTGTAAGCAGTGGAGGCTTCCATTCCTGCTACTGGAACTCCTTGAGCACTAGCCTTGCGCTTTTGTCTAGCCGTTTCATCCTCCTTCAGAGCGATTCTTATTTGCTGCACAGTTGCCATAGAAGTTTTGGGCTCATTGGGCATCCGAAATGCAAATGCTATGGCTTCTGGTGTCACTGACACCTTCCTACTATTTACCATGTCACTCTCATTTTCAGCATCAAAGGAATCAAGAACTTGCTTGATGATATCTGTCACTGACACCTTCGTACTATTTACCATGTCACTCTCATTTTCAGCATCAAAGGAATCAAGAACTTGCTTGATGATATATGTCACTGACACCTTCCTACTATTTACCATGTCACTCTCATTTTCAGCATCAAAGGAATCAGGAACTTGCTTGATGATATCTGCATCAAAAGAAGTTCTTGTAGCTTGCAGCACAACTCGAAGATCCCAGAGTTGTAGCGGAGTCATTGCTTGATCAGTAAATACATAACGCTGGATTGTACTATATGGGATAACAGGAAGGCTTTCCTTTTCCTCAGCAACTATAGCTTGGGTTTCCTCAACAGACTCGTGCATCTTCTCTGAGCGTTTCCTTCTACCCATACATTGTGAGGTCGATGACGATGAAACAGGAGAAGGAGAAGATACTTACTTGTCGTGTCGAAGCCGTTTCCTGGTGTCGCTGGCAAGACTATTTGACAGTCAACTGTCTCGTCAGAGGTCGATGTTTGTGGCTACAATGAAGAAACCTCGGAGCTTGGCGATGGCAAATGGTTAACAAGAGGGAAGCGTCGCGCAGGGGATTTATGAGGAAAAATGCTAACTCTCCTGACTGTTATACATGTTGGCGCCATAAAAGCTCCACCACTCGCTGCTCCAATACTTGTGTCTGTCGTTGCTGTCGTGGCAGACATGCATTGGACAAGACTGCAACCCATCCTTGAAATAATTACCACTGGCGTGCCATTTGACCGTTGGGCGCTTAAAAATTGGAAAGTGTGTCCATATTGGTACTGGACTGATTTCCAGTCTAGCTTGACCATACTGGTACTGATTCTAAGATCAACCTGATCTGGTCCTTCTAGTACTGGTTCTGAAGTTAGAACTGGTTGCACATGAAAAAGTCAAAAAATGTCTGATTCCGGTATCCCTTGATCAACAACCTCCGGTTCCTTAGTACCTTGTTCCGGCCCAGTTTCTCTGGTCTCTGAATAATAAAGCTTGATCTTTGCTCCATTATATACTCCTGGCAGCATCAGTCCATATAAATCTTTCAATCTGACTGTGGCATTGGAGAAGACCCAGTCTACCTCAAAAGGTCCTGCCTATGCAA
This sequence comes from Adiantum capillus-veneris, assembly GCF_014529385.1. Taxonomy (NCBI): domain Eukaryota; kingdom Viridiplantae; phylum Streptophyta; class Polypodiopsida; order Polypodiales; family Pteridaceae; genus Adiantum; species Adiantum capillus-veneris. The sequence goes on from NC_140944.1 coordinate 37,686,258, forward strand.
TCTTCAATTTTGGCTTCTTTGGACCCAGTCTAGACTGATATAGAAGCACTAAGTCTCCTTTCTGGAATTCTCGAACTTTAATTCGGTGATCATGCTAGTGCTTCCTTCGTTGTTGAACAATTTCTTGTTCCAATATAGCTCTTTGCATGAGTTCATCTAATTGCATCAGTTCATCCAGCATCTTCTTAAGATTATGGTTGAAGTCTAATCCATACTTCACAGCCATTCTAGCAATATGATTTATTCATGATGAGGTAGCTAAGAAGGGGCTCTTGGTGAAACATTTTGTGCTTAGAAATGCTTTGATTTGTATGTATACCAAATCTAGCACTCTCACAAAATCTCAAAAAGTTTCAAATCAGCTTTCTACATAGAAAGTGGTTGGAATGCGTTGAAACTTAACAGTGGTGTGCGGATTGAACAATCACGTGGCTATTTGTTAGCGCTAGGTGAAGGTGATCTATTCAAGAGTGAACAAGAAATCAAGGCTAGCTAAGGGGCATGAGTTGCCATCTAGAGCAAGAAGATTGCGGTTTTGAATAGCTAGGTGGGTTTGTCTTGTTGCTACTTTCAGCCTGTCCATTGCATCTGGGATAGTAAGGAGTAGATTTATGATGCTTAACTGAAAGAAAAACCAATAGGATTTCCATAGTGTCATTGATAAAATGTGTTCCTTGATCGGTCACAATCTCTACTGGACATCCATATCGGCAGACAATATTCTCAAATAGAAATCGTGCAGTTGATTTGGTTGTGTTGTCAGGAAGAGCCTTAGCTTCAACCCACTTGGTAACATAACAAGTAGCGATTACTATGTACTTGTTCTTCCTAGGAGTTACCTTCTTAAAAGGTCCCATAAAATCCAGTCCCCATTTCATGAATACTCCCAGTGGTTGTATTGGCATTAAGGGAGTCATATCTGCAGCTGTTGGTCAGCCCATTCTTTGGCATATGTCACAAGTTTTACAAAAACTTATGACATCAGCAATCAGTGTTTGCCACCAGAGACACGCTTGTAGAATCTTTTTGTAAGTTACTTTGTTGGAAAAGTGTCCACCAGACTCACCATTATGCGCTTCTGAAATTACTTGCATTCTTCCTTCCATAGGGACACATCCTCGAAGTATACCATCCACACCCAGTCGATAAAGTAATCCCCCTATGATAGTAAATTTCAGGATTTTTATGATGAGAGCTTTCTTCTGATTCTGCTTCCAATCCTCTAGAAAGGCACCTTGGGAAAGAAATTGATAAATATCATACCATTCAGGATCCACTGATTCTTCTGCCTCTAACTGAAAGAAATCAACATCCACTGGCTCATCTCTCAAGGGTAATATCCTTCCATACTTCTTGAAAGAAAATCAACTCCACAATGGTTTCGGCCAGGCTTATGGAAAATTCTGAATTTAAATTCCATAAGGAACATCATCCATCTTATCAGCCTGCCTTGAATAATGACTTTGTTAATCAGAAATAGAAGAGCTTGATGGTCCACATAAAAATGAAATAACTTTCCCAACAGGTAATGCGTGAACTTTGTGGCGCTAAAAACCATTCTGAGGGCTTCTCTCTCAGTATTCGTATAGCCTTGTTCAGCCTGGCTGAATCTGCGACTAACAAAATAGACCGGATAGTCTATTCTGCCATCTGGCTGAGCTAATATTTCCCTCGGACTGGTTTACTGGTAATGGATTTTTTCAAATTCTGGAAACTCTCCTCACACTCAGCAGTCCAGTTGAACTTACTGGTCTTCTTTGTAAGCTCATATAGTGATACTGCTTGAGAATCAAACTTGTGTATAAATCTTCTATAGAAATTCGCATAACCCAAGAAAGAACTCAACTCTGAAGCAGTTCTGGGTGCTTTAGCTTGCTGGACACATTGTATTTTGTCATTGGCCATCTCTATTCCATTGCCGGAAACCACATGTCCCAGTACCTGTCCCTTCCATACTAGAAAAACAGATTTGAATGGATTCAAACAAATCCGCTTCTCCTCACAGCGTTTAAAAACCATTTCTAGGAATAGAAGGTGCTCTTCCTCATCTAAATAGACAATGAAGTCATCCATGAAAATGGCAAGGAACCGATCAAGAAATTCATTAAACATCTCCATCATACACCGCTGAAAAGTAGCTGGTGCATTGCACAGGACAAAAGGCATCACCAGATACATGAAAGCTCCCCACTCAGTGATGAAAGTGGTCTTGGATCTATCTTCAGGAGCGATCTGTAACTGGTTATAGATGCTATAACCATCCATGAATCTATACATCTCATATCCTACGATCTCATCAAAAAACATATCAGTCAAAGGTAAGGGAAATGGATCCTTAATAGCCTGGGCATTTAGTTTCCTATAGTCGACACAAACTCTTAATTTCCCATTCTTTTTGGGGATGACGACTATGGGAAATAGCCAATCAACTGCTTGCCACTTCCGTAATGAACCCAGCCTTGAGAAGATTATCAATCTCCTCCTTGACCTTCTTTGCATAGTTGGGGTTCATCCGGTATCTTTGTGATCTTACTGGCCTAGCATCCGGTTTCATTTGTATTCGGTGCTGACAGCCTTCAGGATCTACTCCCTTCATATCTGTATGTTCCCAGGCAAAGACATCTTTATAGTTCTGGAATATTTTTCATGCCTTTTCCTTCATTGCCAGGTTGAGGTGCTTGTTAACCTTGATCATTATGGGATTTTCCTCTCATCCTAGGTTCCACTCTTCTACTTCCTGATTGTCTGGAAGCAACAAGTTTGGTCCGCCTCCTTTTCGTTTGGTCGATTCTTCAGCGTAGTTCCAGGATGGTCCATTCATTTCTGAATCATTATTCTGATCCACTGGGTACTCTTCAGAACATACTGGTTCCTCTACTATACCAATATCATCTGGTTTCTCCATTCTTCCAATTAGCTCAACTGTTCTTTCCCCTGTATTGACTTCCGTAAACTAATCAAGTAATTGTCTCTTTTGCTTGCCAGCCTGCTCTTTGTTCAACAAGACTGCATTTAAGTCGATTTTTGCCAAAGGGAATATGTTCATCGCCGCTAGCATTTTCTCGATCTTCTTGGCTCTGTACTTCTAACACAACTCCTTCGGACTTAGTTCGTTTTTCCAGCTCCTGGTATTGTTGGTCTGAATTTGGATTCTGCCACTGGCCCCTTTTATGGTCAAAGTTTGGTTTGCATAGTCATGAACAGCTGTGCTCTTCTTAACCATGGGCGTCCTAGTAGCATTCCATATGCTCCCTGCACATCCAGGACTAGAAAACTAGTTTTCAATTTCTCCCTCTCAACTCTTATCTGCATGTTTTCAATCATACCCGTCTCCTGTACGACTCTATGATCTTCCATTCTTACTTTGAATGGTGCTGGTTTCATATTAGTGATACCCATTCTTTGCTGAAGATGGGCTCCCATTATGTTGACTCCTGGCCCTCCATCCAAGATAACACTTGAGAGAGGTTCCCACTGCTTCGTGACCTTGTAGTCTACCTGAATAAGTGGAACTTCATCATCTCGAACAGCCGTTAGGTCCACTATTCTGGCCTCTGCCTCAGCCTTCCTGCATTGTCTGATAAAGTTGGCCACCTTAGGCAAGGTCTTTCTTATATCCTCCAGCTCTACAGTCAGCTTTTGGATTATATCACAAATTTTCACCTCAATTTCTTCTTTCTCTTGGTCAGACTGATTGTCAGAGCTTGAAGAACTGGTATCTTCACACTACCATTCTTCTTTTGAAGTGCTTCCACTCTTTCCATTCACTCCCATTTCATCAGCTAGTGCATGTACTACAACCAACATGGTCTCTATCATGGCCGGTACTGACTGATCTTTATCAGTCGATTGGTCTCGTATCCTCTGAATGACTCTAGCTTCAAAACTTTCTGGCTGCTTTGGCAGCTTCTTAGCTAAATCCTTCGTGATTTTAGCTGCTAGTTCCCGTTGCTCTTGCCACTCATCTACCACCTTTTCTTTACCTTTGGCCTTCCAAAATTCCCTTTGTTGAGCCCACTTGCTGCTGTTAGGATTGACTGGTACTTCTGAAGTGTCTAGGATTTCTTCAATGACTACTCCCTTGCTCTTGGTAACCACCCTGACCGGGACTGGCTTTGGTGCCTTAGCCTCAGTAGTAGTCGTTACAGGTGCATCTTGACATTGGGTTGCAAAATGACCATACTTCCCACAAGTATAGCAATTCATGCTCCTGTTCTGGAAGTTTCCTCTTTCTCTTCCTCTGCCCATTCCTGGTTGGTATCTGCCACGTCCTTGACCAGTACCACCGGTACCTGGTCTCTCCTCTTGAGCTACTTTGAATGGTTCTACCTTCACTAGTTCAGTATAGGCAACCACCACTGACAGATCCTTGCCTTTCTTAAAATGGTGAATTCTGATGCCACAATTATTCCATAGGTGACCAAAGGCCTTGCAGTAGGTACATTGTGGACATTTAGTGGAGATATGGTCCTTGGATTTGCATCTTGAACACCAAGTCTCCATCTTTCGGACTGGCTTTCTTGTGTGGCTAATTTATGCAATCTGCCTAGCCATCTCTTCAATTTTCTTGGTCCATGATCCCTTCTTTGATTTATCCTTTGCTTGTTCATTGGAGCTGCTACCGGAGCTACTGGTCATGTCACTGGAATCAGAAGTTTCAGTAGTAGATCTACTGCTACTGGTCCTTCGCTTCTTGTGGCTCTTTTCCTTCTTAGCCTGTTGTTCCAGCTTTAATGCCCTTTGGACCAGATCATTGATTTTTTTTTGTAGGGGCTGGCACTTCTTGTTCCCTAAGTTTCTTGCTTCTGAACCGGTTCAAGAACCATGCCCTCAATCTCTTCTCAGATGTCGGTTCTTGCAACTGCCTGGTTAGCTCTTTTATCTTTTCCACATAGCTGCAGACTGAAAAATTCCTCTGTTTGATCTTATCTGATTCACAGAGAATATCTTCGTCCCCTCTATTGTCGGAATATTCCAACCTGAAGGCCTTAAGCAATTTGTTATATGATCTCAGCTGGCATGCAGGGTAATGGTATTACCATTTCCTCGCTGCCTCCTTCAAGGTTTGTGGAAAATATTCCCCCCAATCATCTTCATCAATGTTTTTTAGTTCAGCATACTACTCGAAAGCTTGTGTGTGAACATCTGGATCATCCTTTTTCCCCCCTTTGAATATTGGAAAGGAAATCTTCAGGGAAGCTGTGTAATCATTTCAATTACTACTGATCCTGCCACTTCTCTTCTTGGCTTCAGAATGACGCTTGGGAGCCTTCTTGCAATTGTCAGTGTCAATATCCCAATCAATCTCTGTTTCTGTCTCAGTATCAGTGTCCTCTCTGGTTTGTTTGCTAGAAGTATGGTGACTTCCCTTACTGCCCTTGGTATCCTCATCTCTCTGGCGAGACTGAGAATTCTTGGAACTCTTTGCCTTCCATGCTTCCCGTTCTGCCCGTTGGCGTCGAGAATGACTGGAGTGTTGTTAGTCGTGCGCCTCATCAGCGTGACTATGCTCCCCTGAGCCTCAGTGTCAGTCATTTTCTCTTGCTTGGGGTTAGACTCTCTTCCTGACTCCTCAGGAATGGGGTCCACACGAATGGTAGATTTACGGCCATGATTGGATTTTGATGCCATTGCTGAAAACTTCAACTGGGAGAAGAGTCTTTCAGTCAACGAACTTCAGCTCAAGCCACTGTGATCGCCAAAATGGAATTGGAGTTGATCTCTTGAGACAGCCAATTCTAGTGTTGTAAGATTTCAGCTCTACCAATGTGGGAAGATTTCAGACAAAGGACTGGACAGGAATTAGAGACTAGACTGAAATGTGGATACTGAAATAAGAATCCGACTTATGTACTGGAAATAAGGTTCAGATTCAGATTCAGATTTAGAAGACTGGACGAGAAGTAAGTATAGCTGAAATATATTCCATGATTGGGATTATAGATCAAGATTACAATGAATATGATTACAGAGAGAAAGTACAGCCGACAATACTGCCAATGATTCTCAAGTACAAGTATAGCCAAGGCGCTAACCCAAATGATAATAATTGCCAACCCGATTACAATGTAATGGGCCCTATTTATACACTTCGGGTTTACTGTAGTAATTACCATAGTAATTACTAAGTAATTCGCTACCCATATTCTAAGAAACTGTTCCCACATAGTGCCTATCCAACTGTCTACACTTCAATTCTGTTCAATGCCTCAGTTTTCATGCTTCCATTACTATCAATTATTCCGTAGCTTTCTGCTCCTTATGCTTTGCACTAGCTTAATTGCCGCTTCACAGGCTTTAACTTCCTCCTGCTCTTAAATTGCTAGCCGAAACATTATCCCTTGCTTGGTCGATACGCTTGCTTTCCTCTTCTGAGCTCATGCCAGCTTTAGGCAATGCTCCGAGATCCTCTCCTTCTCAAGAACGAGAGAGTGAGAGCACCTTTAGCTTTCTTGCTTATGTCTGAGAGCAAGAGAAAGTGCCCCTTCCTTGCTGACTCCTTGCTCCCCTCTTCTTTGTTTGTCAGAGACCTCTCTCGAGAGTCCTGCTTCAAGACTTGGCTCGGAGAGCCCTTCCTTTTACTCCTTCTTTATTGCCCACCTTAACATGCCGAGCTCCGCCTTCTCCAAGCCTTGCTCCGCCTTGACCGGAGGTCTCCCTTCATTCGCTAACCGAGGATGAGAGGATGAGAGAGCTTTTCCTTGGTCCTTCTAGCCTTGCTTGCTTCGACCACTTCTCGCCTTCTTCCGGTATCCTTCTCAAGCTATCTTTCTTGCCTCGACAAGCGAAAGAAGCTTGTAAATCCCCGCCTTTCGCTAGTCGAGGACGAGAGAGAGGAGAGAGAGCTTTGCCTTGACCCTCCCCTCCAAGCTCCCCTTTTCGTTTTGTATCTCCCTTTCTTCCGTCTTCAACAACTCGTTTTCATGCCCAAAAAGGACCTCTAATAATAGCCCTCACTCCCCCCTAAGCAACGACGGCACCGTCATTGCTAGGTGGGAAGCAACTCGATGATGTGGCACAGAAGATTCCGGAGTAGCGCTGAATGTGACGAAGCCGGTGCCAAAAGGAAGCGTCCCTGAAAGCTACGGACTTTTCCCTTCTTCGATGTCCTCATCCCGTGCTCGAGTTGGCCAGCGCGAGCCCATCCTTCTCTTGCTGTGCCGCTCGCCACTGGCTATCATGCCATTTTCTCTTTTCTTGCCTTTTACACTTAATAAAACCCTCTAATTGGGTGGGCGGCCTTATGTCATGGATTATCGGCGGCCTTATGAAGGGCACCACATTTGGCACACATGCCGGCCAACTTTTTGCAAGGCACGATATCTTTACAATAGTGCTTGATCAACAATATCATCCGTGAATTTAACTGCTCGTATTAGCATCTCAGTGCCATACGCCTTCAAGATGTAAGCATAGGTGATTGCTTTGGTGTGAGAGCACTCCCTTCGCGCTCGCTGAAAATAACCTGAAGCTTCTCACCGCATCCGTGTTGGGCACTCCCCGCACTCATTGCATTCCAAGAGACGTCATTTCTTATGTTCTTCCGTACGGAACCACATTTAGCGTGTTTAAATTCCAAAGCATATCGATTTGCGGTATTTCCTGATTGAAGCTCAAAAACTCCAAGATGGCACTCCGGCCTATCTGAATAGGCTGGCACAGAACCAGCCCCCCAATGAACCTTTAACGGCCCATAACTTGGCAACCATAACTCCGATCCGCTGATCTGAAAAGACTGACATGCTCCACAATGTGAGCACTTCAGCCCATGCATTGATTTCAATTCTGTCACCTCAACTGCAGTTGCCCAATCCGGTACGGATCTGCATTAATTCAAACTTCAAACTGTCATAACTTCTTCATCGTAGCTCCAATCGACAAGCCGTAAAGACAGGCCGGTAGACCTCTTCAAGCACTGCAGCTCTAGATCATAATCTTCCATGTGTGCTCACTTCAATCATACTCATTTTTGGCATCATTAAGCAATATTTTGGCCCTTTTAAGCCGCATCTAGCATGCATTAACCATAAAAATAGCTTGTTACCAAGCCCAGAACACTGATCATTAATCAGATAAGCTTCAAATAAGTTGGATGTGCATTTTCTTGGCATCTTTCTTAGCATGGGATTGGAGCTACACGACAACACCGACCAATGCATATGAAGACAAGGGCCTCCTCTTTCACCATTGAACATCACAAACCCACAACTTCAACACCAATTTCACAATTCAGAGATACATGCCCTCCCAATCAGCCTGTACACAACTTGTCACCACTAGGCTGCCATAGCCATAACCCTGCAGAGAACTAGTCGTAACCTCAAGAGCACAACTCCAATTGGGGCACTTTAAACCTTGCGAGAAAGCTTGAAAATTACTATCGAGAAAGCTGAAGATGAACACACCGCTACATGAAAAATGGATGCGAACAGGGAGCTGTCTTAACACGACTACACATAGAGTAGGCAAGGCGAGGGCAAAAACTGCAACAGAAAGCATCAAGAAGGCCAACGAGCTCAAACCTGCAATTTTATGGAGTTTGGATGAACTTTTTTAAGTTTGTACATGAGTTTAATTTATATACAAGTCTCCCTTCAAAAAACTCACTCACGCGGGCACTTATAGCAGCCCGACAACAGCTGTCACTAGACTAGCGACTTGCAGTGCATGTACATGTGCTTGCTTTTAAAAACCCACAAAAAGAGATCCCATTCACCCTTTTGACATCGGGAGTCATGTCTGTATGTACAAATTTACGAAAAACGGGGTGTCAGAAATGCGCCAAACATAGTTTGCCACACCCCAGCTTGCTAGATCATTCATGATCAGCAACACAAAAGAGATCTTGTAAACCACATGAGGGAGTCTTCATTTCATCTTCATCCTTAGGCACATGATCAACAAATTATTCAAAAGAAGTCTCATCCTCAATTACATTCATCAACCTTGCAATATACTTCTTCAATCTGTAGCCATTCACACGTGCTTTATGTGGGGTACCATCCAAGTCAAAAAGCTGGTATGTGCCATTTAGAAACATGTTTAAGACCAAGAAAGGACCTTGCCACTTGATTTGAAATTTCTTTTGAAAAGTGCTATCAAGCTTATTATTGTAACGAAGCACCATGTCACCCTTCTTGATGTCCTTGTCTTTCACCTTCTCATTTGCCTTTGCTTGATCCTTCTTCAACACCTGCTCATAATGCTCAAAAGTCAGCAACCTATCCAACTACCACATAAACACACCAAACACAGTCCTTCAACCGTGGGGGTTTGGAAGAGAGTAAGGATGAGATTACAAATAAACTTGAACAACTAGATCCTAGAATAAAAGATTAGATGCTTCCAAGCTTAGAAATATTAGAGAGACAACACAAGCCTTGGTCTTATTGCCGTTTTATCATTGTCTTAGGGTATGGGAGCCCTCTCACCATATCACCCTCTTACAATTAATCCTAGGCAAACAATCCAACAAGCCCCTTAAAACCACAAAGCATGAAAGCATACAAATAATCTTGAGGACAAGTTCACCTTATACAAGCCATTGAGCCAAATTGTCGAGTTGGTTTTGGAGAAAAGAGGCATAGCCGTTGTACACAACTGCACCCCAAACTATCAGTCTTATTGATGAGCAAGCGAAAGCTACAAATGTGATGGAGAGTAGGACATCACTCAATTTCTCTCAATAGCTTCAAAGCATCTCTATGCACATATGAGTAAAATGTGATAGAGAGCTCTCAAAGCTTACAATCTCCTCACACAACTAGGGCTGGAGAGTGCTATGTTATGTGTGCAATTGCTCATTACAAAGAAGAGAAGGTCTCTATTTATATGTTTTTGGAAGCCCCGATTAGGATTAAACCTAATCAATTTTATAAAGAGTAACATGGATTATAATTTTTGTTTGAATTTAAAATGAGAGTGGGTCTCTTTTTTTTTCTGAGTCACATGACTGTCGGCTCAAGGAGAGAGAATTATTGAGGTTAAAAGAAAAGAGGTTTGAGTGAATAACTTGGGAGTGCCTACATTAGTGGATAGTAGAGGGTGAATTTTCTACAACAAAGTTAGTGGTTAGTGTTAGTGATCACTAAAAAGTTAGTGGTACAATTTACAATGGGTAGAATGATTTTGATGGTAAAAGGAGATCGTGAATGAAGAGGGAATCCTTGAGATGGTGAATCCTTGAAGAAGGTTGGACTTACCTTGTGTAGATTGTCGATGACGAGACTTTCCAAGTTTGTGGAGATTTAGCATGGCCTCCATGCTGAATTTTATGTACATAGAGAAGAGTTAAGATGAAATTATGAGTTAGAGGTAATAAAGGGAGACATAGATAGGGTGTATATACATGTAGAGTTCATATGGGAGCTAATGGAGGTGAGAGGGGAGCTTAGTGGTGAAGAGGGTGAAAGAAACCATGAAAGTTGCATGTTTGAGTGAGGGATAGAGAGGAATGTGTGTGTGTGTGTGTGAATAGAGAAGTATGAAGGGAGGTGAGAGAAGACTAGGGTGACTTGTGAGAAAAAGTGGGCAGCCACCATAAAAGTCATTTCTCACCAATGGTAGCTCCAAAAACTATGCAGCAAAATTGAGGTGATTATTCATCTTGGGGGATACATTTTGTCTGTTGGTCACTTATTTAAATTCCGAGCGGAGATAGGTGCCAAAAATCTCACCAAAAAGCCTAGTTTTTATGCCTGGAAAGGTCTTTTAGTGACCCTCTCATTTGTTGAATCTGCACAATGCATCCAAGAGCGAGCCCCGTATTTGTCATATCATGAAACAAAGAATCCAAGTTATCTTTACACATGTATGGAGGAGGTTTATTGGTGAATTAAAAAAATATACATGGTGGGACTAGTATATGGACTATTCATGGATTTTAGCTCAATGAGCACATGGTATTAGAGGACTTTCCCGCGACCATTTGGTCACTTACAAGGGGTGTAGACTCAGAGAGGCTAAGAGGGCATGACAAAATATATTACAATTGAGAATCCTCATTACCTGAACTCACTGCTTCTTTCAAAAAAATGAGCGAGTACTACAAGGTTTGGTGTACATCCACCTTTTACGTGTCAGTTTATAGTGTCCACCAAACATTCCCCCCTTCCTATTCATTGTACGTACCCGTGCAATCTGTCTTTGAGTGTCTTCTAGTAGTTGATCGGTCTTTTTTCTAGTGTCACAGTGAGGTGCTTGAACTTTTGCACCCTTGCCTCGATCTCCACTTTTGTCGCCATCTCTCTGAAAGGATTATTGTTGACAGCGCTCTGATAAGCTAGATGTTGTGCTGGTAGATCTTTGGTCATGGGATTAAATATGCAGGAGTCCATCTCAAAGAATCCGGTCATGAACATCTCCTCGAAAGTCTGCATGTAGTGGGAGGGCAGGAACATGACTCGCATTGAATCCCATGATGACATTTGTGCTTGGGATTTCTGTCTCCATATTCCAACAGAGCCCTCTTGCTCCATTGCCTCTATATCATTGAATACTATTATGCAGGTGATTAGCATCTTGGAAATTTCACAATCATTTGGCATGCAATATCTGGGATCTCCTTCAGCATGTTGATGACGCCTCTGAGCATCTGAACCATATACTTCTCTGACGGGGGGTTGTTATGCTTGGTCTTGTTATGATTGGGTAGTTCAATACTACCGGTCTTTTGCTTTGCCAAGAGTAAAAGCTGTCCCAGGATTGCCATTTGTTGATGGGACAGTAAGCTGGGTCGATCTTGAGATGCTGCAGAACATTCCTATAGTATGTTTCATCTATTGGTCACTGCTCAAACCATTTTTTTTTCCAGAGGGGCTGATTGTCAATGATAGTCTGAATTTATATCACGGGGACAGGAACATCTCTATAATCCACTTTGTTGTTTAGCTCAAGGGCAGGTAGCGTTTTTTGTTTCCATAATTTGTCCTCCTACCGCATCAGTGGCAGGGAGATCATCTCATGCCCAAGGTTTTTCACTACTTCATCTGGAGTGATCATGAGCAGGGCAGCCAATTCCAACACTTTCAGTTCATATGGCAGATATTCTTTGTGTAAGGGTTCTTTGACTTCTCAGTTCCAACACTGAATTTCTTCCTTGGCCGAATCTGAGATGGATGTCATGGCTAGATCTTCAGATTCCTCCGCTACTTTTCTTTTGCTTGTACTTGGGACATCTGTCTGGCGAGCTTCAAACCTGGAATGCTCAAATCCTCCTATTTGCTCAAATTCCACTAGGGCTATTTGTTCAAGCTTTGCTTGTGTTTCCCTTAGAGCCTCCAAATCTCCTCGAGCCTCTGCTCAATTGCTTTCTCAAATCTTCAATCTCCTCGTCTTGGCTTTTTGCAGTGCTCTATGCACTGTTGTCATGATTTTTCTATCATATTTTTCTTAAGCAAGGATCTCCTTTAGATCTTGGACCTCTTTGCTCAACAAGGTTAATCTAGCTGTCAAGGTTGAGGAGCTCGGCGTCTCCTGTAAGGTTAAAACCTTGGTTAGAGTCTTGCTGACCACTACGTAGGACTCTTGTAGCTTTTCACTCTACTCTCTTTCTCTAGTTAGCTCCTCCTTTAGTTGTTGCTGCTACACTTGCAACATGCTGTTGGCCTCATTAAATTGCTAGACCTCCTTGTAGTAACAGGCCACATTTTCTTGTTCTCTTTGCAACTGTGATTGGAGTTGTAGATGAACTTTTTGCAACTCCTCTATTTTGTCTCGTAGATGCAGAGTGTTTTCAGCTGCTTTAGATGCCTCCTTCTTGGCGTCTTCCAGCTCTAGTTTGCGCAAGTTGTAGAGAGCTCTTTGGCATTGGAATTGGAGCTTGAAGTGCTCTAAATCAACATCAATGTTGAATGACCTCATCATTTCTGCTGCCTCCTCTACTACAACTTACGAACGAGGCGATCGTGGTTTTTGCTGGCTTCTTTGGCCCCATTCCAATGTTCCAGCCTCTTCTGTCGTTCTTTTCTTTGTTTTCAGTACATCAATAGCAACTGGAACTGTAGTAGTTTTTGGTGGTCCTGTATCTTTTTCTTGATCCGCCTTCTCTTGTGACAACATCTTATCTACCCCTGGTTCTTGAAGTTCTATAGCTTATTCTCTTTTTTTTGTTTCAGCATCTGATGGTACCTCTTTGTCTTTTGGAGATTCAAAATCATAACCTTGCTTTTCTAGTATGTCCTGCTCTCCCTTCTCTTCTTGGTTATCATCAGGCTTCCTTGGCCTTCGTAGATTCGTCGGATGATTTGAGATCATCGACGCATGGCGGCTTTGCCTCTTCTCTTTCTCTTTGCTCCATCTTTTGTTTGAGCTCATTTGGAATCCGTTGCCGCATGTCGCTGGAAATATTTAGATTCTTCTCTGCTTCCTATCTTCTTTTACGTTGATTAATCCGTTCAAGAGCTGATTTCTATCTGCGTAGTAAAGGGACATCTTCTTCTTCCTCTTTCTCTTTTTCATTGTTCGCTTACTTTCTCTTTGTGATTCTGTTGTTGGATTATTTCTCTGTGCACCTCTGCGTCTTCCATTATTCTTCTGGCTTGGGTAAGTCGGATGGCCTTTACCACCCAAGATGTTCTCTTTATCAATCTTGTATATCTCATGGAAAACTCACTCACATGCTCCTCATTTGGAGATGGTATTCTAAAGGGGTATCTCTTTCCTTAGACTATGTTTCTTGGCTATTCAGTGCATCCAACTCTTTCTCACTGTCAGTGTCCGTTGTTGTTGCACTCTCCCTTGTTTGTTTAACCTCTGGTTTTGGCCTTGTGCATGGTCTGGCTACCGGTTTTACTGCTCTTTTGGATTTGTGGATCAAATCAATCTGTGCTTCTGCAGGTGGTAGATCAACAATCATTCCTAATTCTTGGTAGGCGATTCGATTCAGCATTGGTCTAGCATTCATGTAGGTCTTGATCTTTTGGTGCCCCTTACGATTTTCTTCTACTATGTTGTCAAGGAGGTAGCTGCCAAAGTTGCACCTGACCACTCTTATTTCTGCTTAGCCCATTGCCATTACTTCTGCCATGTGCAACAACGGTTTAGTGTATCTTGGTGGCTTTTGTACTTTGAAATGTTGTGATATGAGACGCAATGGCAATTTTGTTTCTGTTTCAGAGTAGATCATCCATCTTTGTCCGTCAGGGTGGCTTCCCCATTGTATTGAATAGAGCTTATGAGTTCATGAGCCCTTCTGAAATCCGTTCCCCATGGCGGTAGGCGTAGAAAGCTGTTCAATTGAAGGCACCTGGCCCCTGCTTGCACTTTGGACTTCTGGTGTAGTGTCCATAATTCCGTTTGAAAGATGGTAGTATTTATTATCCCTTCGTTTGCTTCTTGAAATCTTCCGATAAATATATTGGCCGGTATTGCTTGATCACGTGTTTTGTGATATGGGCCTCCTCATTCAAGGATATATATGTGATCTCATATGGTACTACTTCCCACTCCTTTTGTTCTTTCCTTCGAGGCATCCTGAGGCCAACTTCATATTGGAAACAAGATTTAGCTATTGATCAAAAACTGTAGAAAAGTTGAAGAAAATGTAAACTTTGATCATAAAATGAAAAAGAGCATAACTTTGTCAAAACTCTTCCAAATTTGACCAAATTTCACCAATGCATCTAGGATTACTATAGGCACAAAGGCATAGAGTAACATATGAATTATGGCAAAAAGGTACATGGATTGTGATCCATGTTGGGAAGCATTTTGCAATTCAACTAGGGGAGGTTGTTCCTGGGCATATGGGAATGCTACTATACAATTTTGTCTGGTTTTAGGATTTGGGAAATATGGATCGCAATCCATGCTGGGCAACATAATGAAGATTGTGATGAAACAAACTAGTAGGGTTCATCAAGATGGTGCCTTGGTCCAAAATATTTGGAATTTGGATCATTGGTTTGGTACTTACGTCAATTTTTGGAAATCATCCTTAGACTTAGAGAAATTTGGCATTTTGATGTGGATTTTGGAATGCAAATGACTTGAAACTTCATGGCTTGGCTTTGTTTGAATATACTAGACTAAATAGTATGAATTTTTCTCTGGTTGGGCAAAAGGTACATGGATTGCAATCCATGTTGGGAAGGATTTTGACACAGCCTCTTGCACACATGTTCCTATAGGTCTTCCTAGCACATTGGTGAAATATTTTCAAACTTGGACATGTTTTCCTTATGTTTACTCAATTTTCCAATTTATGACCATGTTTTTTTCGTCTTGACCATATTGGTTTTTGGAACCACTTTTGGGCACATCCTTTGACTCATATCTGTTATTACCTTGATTTTGGATGATTAATGTCTGAAAATCAAAGATTTTCCTAGCTCCCCACCAACTTCCATAATGATTTTGAATTCATCTGAAGAGGAAAATTGATCCAGGTAATTTGCACAAATTTGCAGGTACCCTTTTGCTTTGCTTTGACCCTAATTACACCTTTAAGTTACATCTCCTTGATGATTGTCTTTCATTTTCTTCCAGACTCCCTTCTGTTTTAGTTGGCTTTGGAATAAAGACCTAAGAAGTTTCAATTGATTCTCTGGTCACTGGGGAAGCCTACTCCATGAGTTTTTAGCTGGAAACAAACCATTTTTCCCTTGATTACTGTCAAAAGACCATTTCCAGACTGAAGGTAACAAACCATGGGGATTTGATGATTTGAAAAGCCCTTTTTGTGACTATTTTTGCATGGTTAGTCATAGTTTTTCATCCCCTAGCTTGTGAACCACTCTTGCCCTGATTTTAGCAAAAAGGTACATGGATCGCAATCCATGTTGGGAGGCATTTTGAAATTTCAGCTAGTGGAAGTTGTTCCTGGGCATATGGGGATGCTACTGTGTAAATTTTTCTAATTTTAGGGTTCAAGAAACATGGATTGTGATCCATGTTTCACCACTTTTTGCGGTTGTTTTTGCAGTGCCTGATTCTACCAGTTACCAGGGGTCTGCTGATGAAAAGATTTTCGTTTTGGGTGAGTTTTGGAGTCCCCCATGGGCCTTGAAAACTTGTAAATTTTGTGACTTTGATATGCTCTAATTTGCTATTTTCGTAATATTGATGCAGTATGGGACATACATACATGTTCTTGTAGGGTTAATGATCATACCGATCAAATCCGATGTAGTAAGAGCTATCGAGGTAGTCATAGCAAGTAGAATCAAAGCGAGAAAACCTATGCGTCTGTGGCTCTCTCTCTCTCTCTCTCTCTCTCTCTCTCTAAATGCAAATGAGCTTATGTTGCCCCATTTGGCTATATGTTGCCCCATTCATACTTATCTCTATTGATCCTATCTTGTTGTTCATATCACTTGCAATTCGAACCGTTCTTCATTCTGATGAAAAGTTTCTGGTTTTGGGTGAGTTTTGGAGTCTCCCATGGGCCTTGAGAACTTACAAATTTTGTGAATTTGATCTGCTCTGATTTGTTGTTTTGGTAATGTTGATGCAATATGGGACATACATACATGTTCTTGTAGGGTTAATGATCATACCTATCAAATCTGGTGTAGTAAGAGCTATAGAGGTAGTCGCAGCGGGTAGAAACAAAGCGAAAAACCCTATGCTTCTGTGGCTCTCTCTCTCTCTCTCTCTCTCTCTCTCTCTCTCTCTCTCTCTCTCTCTAAATGCAAATGAGCTTATGTTGCCCCATTTGGATATATGTTCCCAATCTACCCGGAATGCCCCATTCATACTTACCTCCATTGATCCTATCTTGTTGTTCATAACACTTACAGTTCAAACTGTTCTTCATTCCGATATTCAGTCGACAAATGGCCTTCATCTGTGGTTTTGATCCTTTAGAAGTTGGCTCAAAATATGTCGTGTGCCGAATATTTCCATATTTGCCATGTTTGAAGCCCTTGCTTTGAAGTTTCGGCGTTTCCTTTCAAAAGTCAATTCCGACTTTCCTGGCTCGACTTATCAAATTTTATTTTATTTTTGTTGTTTTAAGATTTTTAGTAAAGAAAAATTAGTTATAATGATTATTAGTTGGCCAAAATTTTACCAAAATTAGTGTAATCTCTCATACATACATATTCTTAACCTGGCATTTGGATGGTGTCAATATGGCTCATGATTAGGCATGTTAAGACCTTGCAATTAATGAGCTGGGGCTACAAGCTTCTAGATTGTATCAACCTGTCATTACCCATCTTTGGTAGAACTCTCAGATTATTAGTTTTGACCACCAAAAACCTTGGCTAAGGTAGAAAGGTAATTTTTGTAAGTTATCCTTAAGTTTTGGATAATGATATACACAGCATGAGCTAACGACGCTCATTCCTCTCCTTCTCCCCTTCCTACTCCCTCCCCGGTTGTCACATTGCAGTCGTGTTTGTTGCATTGCAACCGTACGTAAGAGCTCTACGCATTGACGTAAACACATCACGATATTTCGTAGCTTTTGGTGTCGCGACCCGTGGCCTAATTTTATCATAACTAGGAATTTACACTTTCAAATAAAAAATGCATGGGCAGGGTATTGGGGCATCAGTACTAACCATTTAGATGCATTCTGGGTCGAAAAAAACTAGGTCAAAAATCCACTGCTGTTAATAATCGCGATTTTGAAACTTGACCTAAAGTGGGGTTTGAGACCATAAGCAGTGTGCTTAGGTCTTATAAACATGTCCTAGAAGTTTCAGTACGTTTGGATGTCATTTGTTGCTATAACGGATATGATTTGTTTGCCGATGAGCGATTGACTTTTGGTGATTTCAATCACTTGTAGCTTGAGCTAGATGCGAGTTATTAGTTTTTTTCTGAGAGATTGACAACCTCTTGTAGTCTCTATGCACTAGTCAAGTCAGCTTCATCCCATGGATTGACAATTTAATCATGGTTCTCGTTAATATTGCAATAAGATAGGATGGTAAGGTTAGACATGCGTCCCACATTTGATGCCGCTGCCGGGGATCGAAGAGACCTAAACTAGAAAAAAATACGAGCGTCTTGTGAAGTTATCCTTTAACTTCCTCTAAGATCGCGTAGCATTCAAAACTTTCTTTTAGAAACCGCATAGCCTAACACTGTCATCTTTTGCTGTGTAGAGGTAGCTTGGAAGTAATCATACTTGCTTAGTGCCTTTAGGATTGTAGAAATAGATTAGGATTTTTAGGATGATTGGTAGACGACACAAGTGTTAAGATCAATGCTCACAAAATCATAAAAGACAAGAAAATGAGTGTTTGTTAACACTTTTCACAACCCCATTGCATGAGCATCTAGGAGTAGGGTAAGTAGGATCCGAGGTGGATTTCAAAACATTGCTCTCTCTGAAAGAATCATTGTGAGTTGTTATTGGAAGTTGGAGAATTTCAAGTCTACGGCTAGAAATAGCACGAAAAGACTCGAAACCACTCAATCCGATTGGAGAGTAAGCTTAAAAGTTGTCTGAACCAGTGGGTAAGCTCATGGACACTTCGAGGTAAAAATTTCAAGAGTTACCAAAACTCAGATTATTTACTTCTTCTTTATATTTTAGGCCAAAGTAAGTTTTGACTTGATTCATAGGCTTAAAATAGCTCATAAAAAGACTGTCCATTGAAAAATTGCAAAAATTGGTTCATTTCAAGCCTAAAGTTAATAATCGCAATTATTAACGTTTACCTCAGAATTGATCGAGG
The DNA here is from genome assembly GCF_014529385.1 of Adiantum capillus-veneris. Lineage (NCBI taxonomy): Eukaryota > Viridiplantae > Streptophyta > Polypodiopsida > Polypodiales > Pteridaceae > Adiantum > Adiantum capillus-veneris. The sequence goes on from NC_140944.1 coordinate 37,704,890, forward strand.
TTCATACCATTGATTCATTGCATGTGTACAAACAACTTTTGTAAAGGCACAAAAGATTTAGATCACCAAACTGGCAAAAAACTAGGTAAAAACTAAATTTTGTACTGACTTTCTGAATCTTGAGTGTAAATTTGAGAAAAAAAATTGTCCAAACTTGTTGAAATTTGATTCATAGGCTTACATTGATGTGATAAACATGTGCACATGCTGAGTTGACCAAAAAGATGCAAAAATTTGTCAGTAGTAAATAATTGCGATTATTTAGATGTGTCCCATCTTTCAACTTTTTTGACCAAGTCAGCATACCACTAGTTTTACCATTTTGTAATAAGCCCACAAACCAAATTTGGTAAGATTTGGATCACAAAAGTGAAACCTAAGCCAGATTCTTGAAATCAGAGTCTGCGGACACAAAATAGTTGATAAACTTGATCAAATTTTTTCTGGCCAAGTCAGCATACCACTAGTTTTACCATTTTGTAATAAGCCCACAAACCAAATTTGGTAAGATTTGGATCACAAAAGTGAGACCTAAGCCATATTCTTGAAATCAGAGTCCGCGGACACAAAATAGTTGATAAACTTGATCAAATTTTGTCCAAACTTGTTGAAACTTGTCCAGGGACTTTAACAGGTTGTATACTTTCCAAATCAAGCCAAAAAGTGCAAAAAAACTAGCAAAAGTAAAAAATGGCGATATTTACTACTGGTACCCATGGACATCAGTTTTGACTTTTGAACTTGTAAAGTGTTAGACCAACATAATACAAAGCCACCGGTAAATTTTGAGCTCAATCGGATTCAAATTGGTACATGTTCACTCAGTTTTCAAATTGCAAAATAATCCTTTGATTTTTTGCTAAAGTCGAATCTGAATGTCAATTGCTGACTCCCATAGCTCGATTTGAAGCGATACACATAGACCAATCACGACAGTTAGCAAAAACTCTACGGTCTTTATAGAAGAATAGCTAACTTGATCAAATTTGTACAGGAATCAGGTTGCAGATGAGGAATCGACAATTCAGTAGAGGTTGCAATCAAGTCAAGTGGAACTTGACGACTAGTCAATCCAAAGGTAAGTACTCTATCCAGGGCTTCACCAGTCTTTATGAACCTTAGATTTGGTCGTGTACTAGGAAATCAAGGCATATCCGAAGAAACCTCCAATGGAGTATCCATCAAAGAAAGCATGAAGAATCAAGGCAATTCCTTGCACACAAATGTTGAAGAAATCTTAGACACTTTTTCAGATTCAACATCTGAAACGTCTTCTTACTCGACTCACTCGGAAATTGGAACGACAATGTGCTATAAGCATATACTCTCTTTTTATAAGACTAACCGGCATGGAGCTCAGGTTTACCTGGACCCTAACGAGGAGTATGCTATTCGCATTGATGACCGTGGTATTGAGTTCGAAGAAGAGATTAGGGCAAACAAATAAGGAAAAATGTACATGGACAGAAACGGAACTCAGTATGTACAAGTCGAAAACCCTGATGTGATAGATGAATGGGGGTTAGAAGTAAACATCATAATCCCAGATATGTCAACAAAAGAAGGACCACCAACTTTAGAATTCGAGGGATACGATCAAGTAGATTTGAAACCTTTGAAACGCATTTGTACGGATAATCCTAGGATCGGAGTCTATTGCTGGGAGGATAGAAATGAAAAAGATCTTCTGTGGACTTTGCATGCTAAACCAGGATAACTAACAGCCATGAAGATCATCTATATCTTTAAGATCAAAGATAAGGGATCAACAGACCTACCAACCTATCTGTTTAGGGTTGTGATAACAACAACTTTGCTATGATGACTCCTGAGGAGGTAGAACAAACCAAATACGAAGGGTATTTCATAAGGGATTGGATATTGGGACAAGGACTAGAAAAAATTCCAAGAGAAGAACACCGTGAGAGATCATCTGAGAGTAATGTTAAGAAACTAGAAACCACCTCATCACAAAAAAAACCGGGTGACACTAAGGCTAGTCCAGGGCTACATGAGTCACTATGTCCAACAGACTGGTTTGAAGGACTTGCAACGGGACCAACTGCCAGGAGACAGGGAGTTGAACCAAACAAACGCGTCAGACCAGTTGATTTTCAAAAATGGGTTAGAAAATACAGTGGATCAGGGGATCCATATGACCACTTAGCAAGGTTTAAGCAAGTGCTAAGAGTAGAACGTATATTCGATTTTCATACTCAATTTGAGGGGTTTGGAATGACATTAAAAGGAAAAGCGTTGACATGGTTCCAAAACATTCCACCAAGGATGTTACAACTGGGCTAGGGAAAAGTGAATTAGAAACAGGCAAATGCGTAACTTGCGAAGTAACATTACGTGTGTCCATCAGTGACTTGCTGAGGCCAGCCCAGCCGTCACTTTTTTTTGCTGCTTAAGCCGTATGCAAGGAAACTTTCATGTGCGGTTCAAAGAGGGGGGAAAGCTTGAAAGTGCCTATCCTTCCTAATTATACCATTAGTGGTAACTTCGCTTTCTGGTTAGGAAGCGTCTCTGTCTTCTTTACTTCCTATCACTCTTTTTGTTTACTTTTCTTAACATTTCTAGCACCAACCAATTCATTCAAGCGAGACATCTTATGATGCCATGATGCGCCTATTCTTATGGCCATCCCCTTGATCCTTCTGGATTTCGGAAGCATTTTTGTAGGATACTTAGCCAAAGTGTGACTTGCTAGCCCATAAGTCAGTCCCGTGACGAAATGGCTGTTGCTCACCTAGCATGATCCAAGCAAAGTGAACAATAATTGAGGATTGGATGCGAGCGAAAGTCCCGCCAATGGCTGAGATGTTTAGTCGACTCTTTTCCCTTTGTAGGAGGTCTGGCAGCCTCTGAGTCACAGATAAGCAAAAAGGAAGAGAGAAAAGAGGCCCCGGTGAACCTTCATAAGTGAACAAGTGTAAGCTTTGCCGCCCAACAGTATCCAGTACTGACTACATCGAGGGACAGGCCCAGTGAGCAAAGGGCAAAAACAAAGGGTACAAGCAGTGTCAGTTTTCGGCCTTGCATTGAACATCCAATGGACCATGGACTAATAAACAGCCACTGCATGAAAAGACTATGTCCAAGAGACCGCCCCACAAGGTACATCTTGCGCCTATGGGACACTATAACTGTTCAATACACTTGAAACTGGAGTACCCTAATAAGGTTCCCTTGAGGTGGGCTGCCAAGCTACAAGCCCTACGGGAGCAGGATTCTCCGAAAAGCAAAAGCCCTAACAAATAAATGCTAGGGATATGCCCATTTGGAGATTTAGGATCTCGATGGTCAATGGAAAGAGAAATGGACTATAAGTATATTTTACATAGATAATACTTAAACAATACCTTGATGGAAACAAATCCCCTGGCCCAAAGCTAAGGCAGTTGTAGACCTAGAATTTACCAACAAGCTTCTTGCCCCAACGAACGATATGAACAAAATGTATGTTCTTTAATCTAGGCAACTCATACAAAATATACACGCAAGATTATAGTAATACGAGTCACACAGGGTAACCAAAAAACAAACACCCCAGACCTCGACAATGGGGTAAGTGGTGACCTTAGGGTCACAAGGAATAGAGACGGAAAGAGAAGGTCTCCTATTGGGTAGAAAGGCTATAGTACTCATTTGTTGAATATAGATACTAAAGCCTGAGAAAGAGAAAAGCGATTGCTTTGCACCTTTAGCTTTTAATTTTTTTTCCAACCACTAAACTAACAGGTGGAGGTGAGGTGAACCCCGCACTACGGAGTTGACCACACGAATAAAGGTTCAATGGGAACGCAAGTCCTCGAAAGCACATTACATAAGGGAGGGTGGGGAACTGGAGAGGGCCCTGAAGGTTCCTTTACTCGTTTCGTAAAGCCAGCCAACAAAATAACTTCCATTCCAACAAAGAATACTTGACAACAAAAAGACTTATAGGGCCAAAGGCTCCCGGGGCTATGCCAGGAAAAGCTGCACAACCCCTTCTTTCTTTTTACTTTCTTTTTTCAGTTGAAAAGTAATCACCAAACCGAATAGTTGAATGGCTAGCTAAGAGCACATAAAAGTAAGACAGAAGCTTACTAAAACGTAAAGTGTTTAAAATCAATCAACGAAACTACAAACAACAAAAAAAAAAAAGCTTTGCAAACACAAACAAAGGCCAGAAGCCTTTGTGGCCCAAAGAAAAATTGTTTAGGTAATCTATCTCCAGGTATACATATATTTAGAGATTGCCTTACATATCCGTATAGAATTGTTTTTTGAAACAAAGACTTAATAAAAGGAAACCTCAGCTCCTATGCAGGCATTGTCATATTGAAAATCCCTTTTTGAACCTTCGTTCGTAAAGCCAATAAAGATCTTCGATCCTGGGAGAAGCCGTATGAGGCGGGTAGAAGCTTCACGTACGGTTTTGAAGCCGGGCCTTTCTAGCAGCAATGGGGTGGCCTAGGGACCGATATGATGATTGGTTTAGGTACTAATTTTTGGGCCAATTCCCTTTCAATGCTACCCAAAAATGATATTCTTGCTGAATCTGAGTTTGCTACTCTAATCACTATCAAACTAGTACCTATTACGTTTAGCATCTTAGGGGCTCTTACAGCGTATAATGTAAATCTTTTTGCAAACGAATTACTTTTTGCTTTTAAAACCAGTACTTTTGGTAATAGACTTTATTGCTTCTTGAATAAGCGCCGGTTCTTTGATAAAGTTTTCAACGACTTTATAGTGAGATCATTTTTGTATTTTGGATACGAAGTCTCATTTAAAGCCTTAGACAAGGGTGCTATTGAGATCTTAGGTCCTTATGGGATTTCGTATACATTCCGGAAATTGGCTAAGTAAATAAGTTAACTTTAAAGTGGATTTGTTGTGCGAGGAGTATGGCATGACTTGTTAGCCCTAAGCTCCGTGGTGGGTAAACGGTAAACTCGACTCTACGAGCCCAAAAAGCGACAATAGGGACGTAAAGGCCAGAGTTAATGTAGTGCTAGCAAGAACGTGAGTTAAAAAGCCTCGGACTCCTTTTTTTTGTCCACAAGGAATGTTAAAATGAATAAAGGCATGGTAGGCGTATTTAACAAAGGTCGCGGTATGTTAGGTTTCGCTAAAGCAGGGAAAATTGCAGCCCCCTACCTTTCCTTGATAATATGGAATCACGCTGCCGTCACTATACATACGATAAAAGGTTTGAAAGGCAAAATAGCTAGAGCACAGGAAAAAAACAATCTCAGCAAGAGCCATACGTAACGACTACTAGTGCTCTTAAGGCTTTGGGATCTCCTGTAAACCCCCATACGATATATGACGGATATTAAGGGAAGCAGTAATGGGGACTATTTCAAAAGTGCGTGTTGCAGAGAGCCAGATGGGGGGAGATCTCCACGTCCGGTTCGGAGGGCAGTGGTATCTTGACCCTACTATCATTATGCCTTCGTTATGTTACCTGGATTAACTTTATTTGCGACATTTTTTGGTATGTGGGAATTTTTTCTTTTTTTGGGTGAATAATCGATCGTATCTTATTTTCATAGTTTGTAGTTTCCTTTTATAGATGCAGATATAGACTTTTTTTATATATTATAAAACAGAACTTGAAAATACGAACTAACGTTGGGGGAAGGTCCGATCCCTTCCCTTCCCAGAGGTATGGCTGAGCGGCTTACGGCATTGGTTTGCTAAATCAACATACAATACATTGTATCATGGGTTCGAATCCCATTTCCTCCTACACTTTTCCTTTATGATTATGCGGAAGTACAGTACAGAATCAAAAATTACAAGAGGCTCTTTCCCTATGATATGATGGCCAGGACGTTACCTGAGCACTCTTACCGCCGATCTTACCTTGGTAAGAATGTAACTGTGTCGTTGCCTCTGTTCCGTAACAATGAACAACAAAAATAGACAATCAAAGGAAAAAGTGCAGTGGTCACCCCATTTGCCATCCCTTCAAAATGGCAAACCAAATGACACATAAGTCTACTTTCATAACTGTAATGGTAGCCGCTACCTTTACCTTATCAACGCTTTTTTGTTTTATTAACGCAAGCAAGCAATTCTATTTTTGCTTTCGTTTGCTGTCTCTCTTTTTAGAAAAGCAGCAAAAACAACAAGCTATAGTAGCGCTACAGCAGCTATAAAAGTAACCCAATCCCAATCCTTCACGTTAAGCGGTCTCCTTTTCATGCTTTAGATAGCATAGCATCTCAATCTCCTGCATTTATGTTATGGCCCTCGATTTCCCCAGCAAAAAGGGAACCCAACCCTTTAGTCTCTTTTTACCCGTATATAGTGGACCTAAAATCATGAAGCCTTACTACGAGCCCTTCATACATGTATGCAGCAAGTATTTCTCAAGGATCTCTAAACACAGACGCAGATTTATGAAGATCTTGTATTGCTAGCTCCGCAACCTCCATCTTTTCTTCAAATAACGCAGTAGCACATGTGATAAGAAGATTCTTCACACGACTGCCAAGATTCAATGCTTTCAACAAATGCTCAAACGAAAAAGAACCATGCTTTAAAGCTGTTACTGCACTTATTTCCATCTTGGTTTCTTCTGGAGCTACTGAATCATGCACCAGCTCCTTTATATTATATGCTGCTGTTTTTTAGTCAAATGATGGAAACACCCAACCATACCCATAATGATAAAGACAAATGCCAACACGTAAGCCACTATTATTGCAATCAGAGCTCCTAATTGGCGCAAGTGGTGCAAGGACAAGCTATCTATGAAGGTATGGGATGTAGTATGATGCAATGTCTGCATAGAAACGCTAAGGTTGCATCTCTGCTCTGGAAGTTTAGAATTTTTCTTAGCCTTAAGGGGTGAACTCTTCTCATGGTAAGCACTGAACCCTAGCCATACTCTGTGCATAGATCTTCATGCAAATGCTTGAAAAACGTAGGAATACTCCCTTTCCTGTGAACACATTTGCACTAAGGTCAAGGACCTCTAAGCTACTGGAGTTGGCAAGGGATGCAGGAAATGGCCCTGTTAAGTTGTTAAAGCTCAATACAAGCTACTAGAGTTGGCAAGGGATGCAGGAAATGGCCCTGTAAAGTTGTTGAAGCTCAATACAAGCTTACGCTTGAAAAAAAGAGAAAGGTTACTACACAGTCGATAAAGTAAGCCAACCGCAGGGACTAAACAAAAAGGCATCACTTAGCTAGATATTCAGCTAAAGAGGTGCTCTCTCTTTCCTTTCGCAGGGACTAAACAAAAAGGCTTCACTTAGCTAGTTAGCCAAAGAGGTGCTTTTTTGTATATATACAAGAGATTAATTATGTTCTTATCTAACGTCGTCGTGTGTTTAAATGATTGAAATCAGCGGGTTTCTTTCTTCATTAAGCTCAAGTGGTGTGGTAAAATAGGACTAGGTGTTTCTTGGTTAGCTGCATTTTCATTATGATTGTAAGCTTTACATAGATTCAAGTCTTTCCTTTCATTCTCACTTGCTTGCATATCTTGTTCACAGCTTGATGGCCGTACTAAGAATATAGTAAACATGCGCCTCAATAAGGCGCGGCTAGGATGGCTCGTTGGTTCTTCCAACGTGTGTTTCCTTAGGGTCTTGGTTTCACTTGTCTTCATCCCGCATTCGCATGAGTCAGTTTGAGTGAAGGGCTGCTTTGGTTCCGCACGCTAATGCGTTGTTGAGTACCCTTTTTTATTGGCCTTCCGCTGTAGGTTATCAACCTACCCTTGGTACGGAAATGGGATTACTGCAGGAAAGGAAAGGGAAGGAAAGGAAAGGAATTACTTCCACCAAGGAAGGATCAATAACTTTCATTCAAGCTGTTTACGTACCTGCGGATGATCTGACTGACCCAACCCCCGCTACGACGTTTGCACATTTAGATGCTACAACTGCGCTTTCAAGAGGCTTAGCAGCAAAAGGTATCTATTCGGCCGTGGATCCGTTGGATTCGACGTCAACTATGCTGCAGCCTTGGATTGTGGTTGAGAAGCATTACAAGACAGCATAAAGGGTTAAGTAGACTTTGCAGCGTTACAAAGAACTTCAAGATATTATAGCTATTCTCGGATTGGACGAGTTATCCGAGGAGGACTGTTTGATGGTAGCTAGAGCACGAAAAAGAGAGCATTTTTTCTCTTTTTTCTTTTGGATTTCTATTTAATATGCTAATCTGTATATGAATGGAGATGATCGGACTTGAACCGATAACTTCATGTTTGCAAAACATGCGTTCTACCGATTGAACTACGCCCCAGTCCTCGTTTCATGTGCAAGACGTATCATGTGGGCAAACAAAACACAAGAGAGCTATTCGTCATACGTGCCTGCCTATAGCCTTTTTTCTATAGAGTTTAGACTTTATCCAAGACACGGCCCCATTTCATCACACTGTCAATGAAAGAGGCTAAATGTCATAAAGTACAGATGTGTCGTTGGCAGCAAGCAGTAATAGTTCACAAATCTTTTCTCGGTCCACCATTTTGATTGTATCGGCGTTAGGGAGGGGATAAGCCATCTTGTCTTCTCGGAAGGGAAGCCTTGAGGCCAAAAGCGAAGCGAAAAGAAAAAGGTTATGGATACAAGAGATGAAAAACCGCAATCTTGGATACAAAAAACAAAAAAATCTTGAAAGATGAAATTTCAAAAGCCACCAACCGATAGTTATGGCTTATTTTTTTTGCACTTAGATTTTTGGATAGATGCCCTTATACAGGAATACATTCGAGAAGAAGCGCTTGATAAACAAGAATTTTTTATTCAAAGATTCGAAGTTCTTATAAAAGTCAAAGAAAACCTGAAGGCAAAAAGGAACTAAGCTAGTGGCCCCGTTTTTCCTAGTTACTTATGAAATGGCACGTTGTCTATGTATTCGAGTGGTCTCATTGAATCTCTTCGGGGGTCTGCCCCCTGCCCCCATATACATCTTAATGATAATAGAAGCATCGAAGGCCGATGCGTCGAGTAAAATCCAGGGGAATCGCACAAGTAAGCGAAAGGGGCACGGCACCGAGTTTATCTCAAAGATTCTTTATCAACAGCAACATGGCTGGGTATTCATAAGTTTTTCTTGCGTGAAACCACTTTCTCTGCTTTAGCTCGCTTCATAACTTAACAGGTTCGTACATAGCACGAGGCTTAAGAAATAGAATAGGATTTTTTTTTGTAAAGCGTTTAAAATCAACAAGACTAAAAACAAAGAAAGAAAAAGAAAGCAAGCTATGAGCAAAGAAAAAGAAAGGAAAAAGGAATATTAAGCACCATCCATTACCACGCGAACCACCGGGTTCATAAAAAAACTAGGGTAGAGTGTTAAAATAGCATTCTACATGGTATTCTAGAAAAGAACTCAAACAACTAAGGATGAAACAAATCAAAGTAATAGCTAGGTTACCTAAACAGGTGAAGCTCTCTATCTTTAACCATTTAGGAATGCGATCATTGTTCTTTAATTGGCTGCTCCACTCGGGCTTTCCCTCCCCACGAAAAACCCTTTGCTACGCTTGTATCTTTAATTGGGCTTTCTCTTCACTTGCCAAAGACCGTGGCTCTTTAGACTCTTAAAGGCATTTTCGTTAATCCTACCATTACGTTGAATGTAAATGCATTGTACTAATAAAAGATATAGCGCTTAATCACTCGGGCTTTCCCCTGCCCTTCGCTTCCCATTAGAGGGGCTAGCTCTATGTCGTAGGAACAAAAGTGCTACTAAAGCAAAGGAAGAGCTAGTGCAACTCGTTAATAACAACTTGTTTTCTAAGGGCAAATAGGGTTTAATTATTAACCATAATAGATTCTTTGTTTAAGGGTTAAATCCTTAATTTTAATGGCCTTTAATAGTTCACTATTAAAGTAAAGTCGTATAAGCCCTGGTCCATCAACTTATTGTCTAGCAATGCTTGGTACGTTGAGGCGAGACGGGCGACTCGCTTAGATCACCCAGCGGCAGTGTCAGGCCTTTACTGCTAAAGGATAAGTCTTTACATTTAACAAACACTACACTACCAACAGTTCAGTTTCCTAGCCTCGGTTAGTTAACGTCAGGACAACTGTGAGAAGGGTCTCCGTGCCGTGCATGAACCGCCGCGATGCAATCATAGCCATAGACAACACCAAACAGTTGCAGCTTCTTCAGTTTAGGGATACGAAGCAATCAGTGCTAAGAAGCAGCTTTGAGAATACAAAGCAAAGCCTCTACGTTCATTGACTTGACAAACAATTATAAAATACGTATCTTCGGTGGTTAAAGGGAAAAGCGTTGACTAACATCTACGGGCTTCAATTTTTTCATACTGGCCCTTCCCTTTTGCATGACCGAATAAGCGAGTAGCTATTACGTATTTCGGTATAGCTATCCCTCACTAATTCGTAGTTCGGTCGAGCAGTCATAGAAATCTATCACGGTTCATGATTAGACTTCATTCCACCTTGCAAAAAGTGGCATAATTGGCCCCGGCTAGAGCCACGGTAGCTGCAGAATCGAGTAAGTAGACCACCGTATGGACAGATAGGCTTACCGGTCGACCGCCTTTCTTGCTACTAAAGTAGTGCCGCAAGCAGTGCTTGCTTGGTTGCAGGGATTTCAAAATACCTTCTCCCTGCCGCTTGGACGGACAATTAATTACGTTTCCCTACCTCCCATTAATTACGTAATATAGGTATTTTGAAATCCCCGTGTCTACATGCTCGTTTGAGCACGAAGTTCACTCTAACGCCATAGACACCGAGAGTTTAGTTGGTTGAGTTTCGAAGGGTAGAGTGGTAGCCTACGTTATAGTTCGTATAGTTCTTCGCTTCGAGGAGCCATAGTTGCCTACAAATAAGAATCAATCTGCCCTCATTATATCTCAAAAGAGATTTGCTTTCCTCGCTTGGCAGTAGTTTAGTTTTTCGCAGCTCATGTAACTTAAAGGAGAGTGTCTGTGAAACGGCACCGGTTCAAGCCCGGTCATGAGCCAAACTGGATCGGAAGGATCATCTACTACCCTGTCATTAAGTTCAGCACTGGTATGGTGACTGAAGATTATTGGGGCAACCCTTTTCGTGAATGTAAGATGATCCGCCTTGCCGTGGCCATTCCGCTTATGGTTATTGGCTTTGCGAGTAACTAACTAAGAGATCATCAACAAAAAATGATGCCATGAAAAATAATCTATTCGAAACTTCAAAAAGTCTTAACTCTTTCGATGATTAGCCGTCGGGGGGTTTCCAGTGAACTTGGCTACGGAAAAGAAAAATGGGCACCCTTTTCGTTTGTTCGTTAAGAGTTACCTGTACGGTGTCACTCTAGAGTGACTCGGGAGTTCATATTGAATGGGTTTTCTTAGTGGTCGCCATTTCAATGTACGAATTTGGAAGGAATAAGCGGGGGAAATTTTTTAATTTGTTACTTATATTCTTCCAATTTCGACAGTTCAGAAGACAGGCCGGAAGCGGAAACAAGCCAACAGCCCGCCGAACAAGGCTCGACGCCGACAGAGAATTTATCGTTTCCTCCTCCTCCATCATCTTCGGGGGCGCCGTTATGGGAAGAGGAGTTTGGAGGGGATACTCGTGAAATCAAGGATGACAACTCCACTCTAGAAGGAGACAAGGCCGGACACGAATTGAGCTCAGGGCCGTCAAGCGAAGTTGAGGGAAGCCCTTCGTCATCGAAGAACAGGAAGGAGGAGGGTACTAGCGAGGCTCCCGAGACTAGGGAGGCAAAGAGCCAGAGCCCCTTTTCTTGACAGCAAGAAGAGGAGCTGCTTTCCAAGCTGGATCACCTTGCACAATCACAAGTGCCTAAACGTTCTTGGTGGAACCGGGTTTTGTGTTTCTGTAGGGGACCAAAACCGGAGGAAGACACTCCTTCCGGAAATGAAGGGAACGGTCAGGATACTAGGTAGGGCGATAATGACCCCGGAGAATAGGAAGCACTGGGGGGAATTTCCTGGCTTTGCCCCTTCCTGCTTCCCAAAAAAGAGAATGGCAAGGATGAACCCGAGAATGAGAAAAGGAGCAGTAGTAGGTATTGGAAACGTATTTAGTCCTTTGACAAGCCCTGTGGCGTGAAATCTATCATTAGCCAAACAATTATTCGGTTATGTTACTCCAGGATTTGCCTTAACAAAAGCTATTTCCCTGTTTGCTTTGATGATGGCCTTTTCGATATTCTTCGTATTTTAAGGAAATCAATAAACAACCTTGAAGATAAGTCTAGATAAATAACGGTTACTTCGGGGTGGCCTTTGGTTTGGTCACCCCCCAACTAGGTAACATAATGGTAATGCGTTGGACTTACAGTCCTAGAATGATGGTTCGACTCCATCCCCAGTTTTTTTAAAGTAAACCCACTGTGGCATGACGGTACATGACAAGGGACCCTAGCTTAGAATGCAATGGATGTATGTGGGTTCCCCCCAGCTACCTACTCCTTTTGCTAGGGATTTGGACACGCGAGGAGGAGGCTCTGTTGCTAGCCCTTATTGACATAGAGCTACTGCCTTGGCAAGAGCTGTTGTCTTCGCTAGGTCAACCGTGCATAAAGAAATGCCATAAATGCCGTTGTTTCCGTTGAAACAAAGAAATTGCTAGAAGAATGTCGATTGATTCTACGACGTAAACGAATCATGATAATTCGTTGCAACTTGAAGTCTCGCCTTGGAAACCGCTACGTAGCATCCCAGGTTCAGTAAGCACATAAACTCTTAACATGCTATGGGGCCGGATCATGTTTAGATGAAATGTCATTTTACCTCAGGTGCTCGCAAGGGAATCTAGCCAATGCCTTCCTCGCATGCGTGAATGTTGGGTTGTGAAATTAATCGTTTAAATGCAGAAGCCAACGATAGCACTATGACTACGAGATTAGGTCAGGCCCAAGGATTCCTCCCTTTACCGCATCCTTTTTTATCTATCTATCACGGATTACCCTTTTAGCATTTGACCATGCCTATCTATTGGTAGCGTCTTAAAAGAGCTTTCGAAAGAATAGTCATTTAATTTGTTTTTTTGGATTCGTCCGGAGAGAAGCAGTTAGTCGATTTACGCGTGTCGACCTTTTTTTAGAGCTTCGGTTCTTCCGCCTGAGCATCAGTGGAATAAGGACTACATGGCGCTAGCCACACAAATGATTTGCTTTAAAAGAAAAGTTTTGTTTGCCTATATGATACGTGTTGCACATGAAACGAGGGCGGGGGCGTAGTTTAATCGGTAGAACTCATGTTTTGCAAGCATGAAGTTATTGGTTCAAGTTCGATCGTCTCCATTCGTATACAGATTAGCACATTAAATTTATAACTAGGCTAGGAAATTCAAATTGTAATGAAAACTTCCCTGTTGCCTAGATCCTAGCACTACATTGGTCGGGACGCCTTATCCCTTGGCACGTCACCTTAAGCTAGGGAAAACCCGGCTAACCGCCACCTCGAGTCGCTGCCGGGGCCTGGTCAAGCGACTCAACGATGAGTGCAGAGCAGCAATTAATGCATGCTACATGCTCTATAGGCTCTTCTAGCCAAGGGAAAGCACCTACTTTAATCAAAAGAGCTCAGTACGGCACCTGTTCGCTACCACCTATACAGAATCGGTGGGTTACCCGCTTTAGGCTGTAGCCGAAGAACAGGCGGGGGGCTGCTTCCATATCCAATCTAAGGCGCGACCTTGAGGGGGTTCTAAGGGAGGAAATTGACCGTTTAATCCTCTTAGAGGAACTCTCCCTGAGCAAGGTAGACATGGTGGCTTGCCACACTGGCATATACGCTGGGCGCTCTAAAGCACCCGAGACATAGGAAGCCTACATATCAGGGTCCCTTCCCTATGTGAGTACATATTCCTTTGATGGGCTAGACATTTTGACTGCCCAAACCCTTTGCTCAAGCGCTGGCATTCATAAGGGTCAGTTTGCTTGCTGTTTTAGAAACGAAAAAGTTTTCTTGTCGAAGAGTATCTCAAGGATCAAAGAGTTTACATCTTTTCTTAATTCTTCACGAAAGTCGAAACCGTATTTTTCTAGGGCTATAGCGAGAATTGGGCTTATTTTAGCTTTCGTTGAAGTAATTGTTTTTCTATTTGTCTTAATCGTTAGCTTGGTCTATGCATGGCGAAAAGGAGTTATTTTGTAGCGTGGCTTCTCATCTAGTTTAATAACAACACTTTAAAACAAAGCCTATATCGTATCCTATACGTCACGTTACGTATTATATCATTCCTGACTTACACAAGCAAAATACTTGATAACTACGACCCGTATAGGATTTCAAATCGTTACTACTTTAGCTACCCATCTCTTTAGATTGTTTTTTTATTGGCTATACGTGCTCATGCTAAGGTGTGTGTCGTACGCGCTTTTGTGCCATCCCTTGCCCCACCTGGGATAACCATACAACATCGTTAGTGGAATCTTGAAAAGAGATTAGTACGAGGAATCCCATTGTCCTTGCGGCGCTTTTACCTCTCGCCTATCAAAGTGATGTTCTTTCACCCGGTAGAAGAACTTATCTAGAGAAGGATTTCCCGCTTAGATGCTTTCAGCGGTTCTTCCCTACCAACTTAGCTACCCGGCGCTGTTACTGGCACAAAAACCGGAACACCATAGGTTGACCTAACCCAGTCCTCTCGTACTAGGGAAAGCTTCTCGCAGTTCTCTAAAACCAACGGTAGATAGGAACCAAACTGTCTCACGTCGTTCTAAACCCAACTCACGTACCACTTTCATCGGCAAACAATTGAACCCTTGGGACCTTATTCAATGCCAGGATGTGATGAGTCGACGTCGAGGTGCCAAACGACTTCGTCGATAAGAGCTCTTGGGAGTCATCAGCCTGTTATCCCCGGTGTACCTTTGATCTGTTGAGCGAGAGCCCTTCCACACAGGACTCCCGGATCACTATGGCCGACCTTCGTCTCTGTCCGACTAGTAAGTCTTACAGTCACGCAGGCTTCTACCATTACACTCATAAGCTGTTATAATATTAGCTTGAGCCTACCTTCGCACACCTCCGTTACTCTTTGGGAGGCATTCTCCCCAGATAAACTACCCACCTTGCAATATCCCGCTTCTGACAGCAGCGGCGGTTAGGCATCCAAAGACGAGAGAGTGGTATTTCAAGATTGGTGGCGACATTGCCATCACCTCCCATCTATCCTACACATTAAATCAAGGATGTCACTGCAAAAGTATAGTAAAGGTGCACGGGGTCTTACCGTCTAGTCGTTAGTACTCCGCATCTTCACGGAGAATTCAATTTCACTGAGTCCATGTTGGAGACAGCGGGGCAATTGTTACCTGTAAGTCTTGCTAAACTTTTTGGTTTAGCTTGGGCTTTCTCTTTACCCAGGCCTTTTTCTCAGTTCCAATAGAATAAGCCATAGCGGTAAGCCTGGCCGCTTCATGTAAAGTCTCTGGGGATTGGACCTCTGCTATCCAGTCTGGATGTTCTGGAGCAAGTGCATGCTTTTCCATTCCCCAATCCTGCGGATTGTCCATTATGTCATATCTAAGTCCTTGAAGACAAGCGCACTTAGATCTTTAAAGTGTTCCCGCATGTAATGTGGTCGCTACTTATGCGACACAATAAAGTTAATCAAACGGCAATGGATGGTATTCAGTTCCATGCCATCCTCGCCTATGGCCTTATAGTCGCCTATAAGTTTGGACTATATCATCATCTCGAAGGATGTATGGCGTGTGGTCGTTGGGGATCGAGTTTAGATCTTGGAACTACGTTCGCGGGCGCACGGCGCGAGGCTATGAAAATGGTCAGCCGCGGGCTCGAAAGACAATGTTTTTGCAACTTGCTATCCTACTGATGGTCCGCGCCACCAACTACATTTTTCATTCAGCCATGGATAGGCCGTAGGTTGGTTGAAAGCGCTTCGCGCTATCGACAGCCAGATTTTTTTGATTTTATCCTGTTCTGTATGAGTAATGAATACTGAAATTCGGGCGGATGTCCCAGCATATTGCCCGATTATGTTGTCGAACATCTCTGTCAAACCACCCCTTTGTCGGAGAATTTCGCTACCTTAGGATAGTTAGAGTTACTGTCGCCGTTTACCGAGGCTTCCATTCAAAGCTTATAACACTTCTCCTTTTTACCTTCAGGCACCGGGCAGGTGTCAGACTCTATACATCGTGTTACCACTTATCGGAGTCCTGTGTTTTTAATAAACAGTCGCTACCCCCAATATGTGCCGCTTTCCCAATCCTTCAATAGGAGAGCACCCCTTCTTCCGAAGTTACGGGGCCATTTTGCTGAGTTCCTTCAATATGGTTCTCTCAAGCGCCTTAGTATATTCTACTTGTTCACCCGTGTCAGTTTGGGGTACGGTTGGTTTTGCATTTTAAATGTTGAATCGCCCTCCCAATTCCACGAAGTTTTTCCCCGGGAGTTTCAAGCCTGCATAAAGCCGGAGTGACTTTGTAACCCCCTGCCCAATCATCAAATTCACGAGTTTAACAAACACGCATGGTTCAGTAGTTAAAGCAACTTCGTCGCTTTCGTGTACCCATCGGACGTTGCCCTTTTGGGGTTCCTTAGGGACCGATTCACTCTGCGTAGATTGACTGAACGCAGAAACCCTGGAACAGCAAGCGATCATGTTTTTCACATGATTTCTCGTTACTCATGTCAGCATTCTCACTTCTGGTACCTCCAGGTGTTGTCACCAACAACTTTCCTTGATTGAAAGAACGTTCCGCTACTGACACTTGAAAAAGCTTCTTTCAAGGCCTCGTCGCTTCGGTGAGTCACTTGAGCCTCGAGATATTTTTAGTGCCATGAAGCTAGACCAGTGACCTATTACGCTTTCTTTGAAAGATGGTTGCTTCCAAGCCCACCCCCTGGTTGTCATCGCTTGATCACTTCCTTTTCCACTAAGTGATTTCTTAAGGACCTTAGCGTACGAACTGGGCTTTTTCCCTTTCGACTTTGGATCTTAGCACCCGAAGTCTGTCTGTACAAACCCATGGCCTGTATTCGGAGTTTCCTTGGGGTCGGTCAAGCTTTGGGCTACCCTAACCCATTGAGTGTTCTACATCAAGCCATAAACGTTATACGCTCTACTTCA
This sequence comes from Adiantum capillus-veneris, assembly GCF_014529385.1. Taxonomy (NCBI): domain Eukaryota; kingdom Viridiplantae; phylum Streptophyta; class Polypodiopsida; order Polypodiales; family Pteridaceae; genus Adiantum; species Adiantum capillus-veneris. The sequence goes on from NC_140944.1 coordinate 37,721,941, forward strand.
ATAGATTTTGCGAAAAACCAGCTATATCCGATCTTGGTTATTCAGATAGGTAAGCCCAGAATGGAAGAGCTTTCCCCCCTCTTTGAACCACATGTGCAAGTTCCCTTGCATACGGCTCAAATGACGAATGGGAAGTCTAGGCCCCGGCAGCTTTTGGTTCCTGCGTTTCAGGAACCGCTCGGAGTGTTTAGAGAGAAGCTAGAAGCAAAGTGCAACTTAGTTTCCTTGGTTTCCATTGAAGCGGTCCAGGGCGGGCAACAAGAAGAGCAACCTCTAGACACCCTTCAAGGCTCCCGTGCTGCTCAATGGGGTTGGGGCACAACACAACACAAACCAAAACAACAAACCCCCAGCCAAATCCCAACTACACAAGGGGCACCACCTAGTTTAAGAGCAAACTAGGACACAAAAGAGGAGAATCGTTAGAGAAACCCACAAATAAGTAAGGAATTTACACTAACCCTAACACCAATGGAACACTCTCACACACTAAAACACGAGAGAGAGAGAGAGAGAGAAAAATATGGTGCTCGGGCTGCTTTGAAGTGTATCGTTAATGATCAAGCAAACATAAATATATATATGTAAGAAAGAGAGAGAAGGGGGAAGGGGGTGCTTGTTGCACTAATGCCTCCTTACAAATCCGTCATGACAAATCAAAGTGAGATTAGTATTTGTTCAACATAGCTTGCGTAAATTTCACCACAACACATCACAAGAAAAGCCACCCCAATCACTGTCTTAAGGCCAATGGAGTCCTCTCCACCCTGTCGCCCTCTTACAGTATGTGGGATTTATGGCTAGATTGATGACAACACCAGAGACAAGCTATCAAGAACTTAACAAAAAACACCTAGACACTTACGCATCATTGTTGTCCATTACTTCACGTTGGAAGGGAGACGAAGTATCCAAGCTTAGTCCAAATCCACCCTCCTTGATTCAGCAAATGTTGGGCTTACACTAGTAGGAGAAATGATAGATTTCCTACTCTCAATTGAATGATCACTCTCTCTCTTACAATGGCATAGAGTTCCCTTGCTAATCCCCTATTACAACACATGCACATGCATAAGACAATGAGCTTCCACTCAAGAGCTCCTTCTAGAGAGGTTGAGCTTGGCTTCTCAAGCTATAGCATAGTGCTCTTGCTTATGGCTCTACCTTTTTGTGCTAGCTACACCCTCCTTTTATAGCAATTTTGAAGGCTAGGGTTACTCCTCTAACCATGGTTGGGTTAGATTTTCATCAATTTATCTAATTTCTTTTGCTTGGAATTATCAAGAAGTTGGTGGGGAAAGAGAGAGGAGAGAAATGGAGGTGATAGGACTTTTCATAGTGGGTTAGTGTTAGTAGAGTTAGTATAAATTTACAAATGGAATTGGATATTTACAATGGGAGTATCCATGTAGGATACAAATAAGGAAGAAAAACTCTTAAGAGGTAAGAAAAGGTGGATTTCTTACAAGGTTGATGCTCCAAGTGTCTTGAGTAGGGCCAATTTTGACGCTTGTTGACGGTCCACTAGCTTTGACGATACATTTTTTCTCCACTCTTGACCTTCCTTGAGAGACAAGGTAATTGAAGCTGAGTAATCAACCACCATGATGCTGTCTTTTAAGAGAAGAGGCTGAATTTTGTGGTTTTTTTGATAGATATGGGTAATTTGGAGGAGGAAAAATGAGACTAGGTGGTCAATTTTGGAATGGAATTGTGTGTGGGAGGTATGAGTTCACCATGGTTTCTCTTATTCTTCAAGGTTGAGGAGAAGGTGAGTAGGGTGCAGCGAAGAGTGGTGAGAGAGGTGGGGATGATGAGTGGAGAAGTGTGTGTGAAAGAGGAAAATGATAAAGTGGAAGAGAGAGTGTGGCTGCATAGCATGGGAAAACTGGGGTCCACTAATAAAATCATAGCTCATAGCTCGTACCTCAAAAAAATATGAAAAAAGTTGAGGCAAAAGTTCAGCCTACGAGCTACAACTTTTGTTTGTATCACCTTTTCAAATTCGGAGAGCAAGTGAACTTTAAAAATTCAGCAAAACCGACCGTTTTTTTCCACTACACAAGGTCCTTGTGGGGTCCTTCTTTGGATGATTCTTTTGAATACCTCCAAGAGTGAGCCCTCCATAGTGCATGTATGCATGCCACCTACCCTTGACCGTATTTGGTAGGTCTATAATTGAAGATATTGTTGAGATAATGATATAAGTGAATAGTACAACTAAGAAAATCAAATATTGAGGGGTCTAAAAAATATGTACATGTCAAATATAAATAATATAAGTGGAAAAAATATAAAGGGGTCAAAAGAAATCTCTCTCATTATGAGGCTACCATAAAAAGATAAATATTTTTGGTTTTCTAATTTTTTAGAAAAAAAACAAAATAGATGTAGGAAGGGATAAATCACAATAGTGAAAAAATATACACATAAATAAAACTTGTTTTTTTGGATTTTTGTTGGGATGGAGTTACACCAAATATAAGAGAAGCTTACATGAAAATATTTCTATATGGAATAAAGAGTATGAAAAATGGTAAGAAAAATTGTGGTAATGGTGAGGCAATGTACATAGCATAAATAACACACCCCTAGGTAGAAATATTTAAATAAATACCAAAATAATTATGAAAAAATCTTTTATTTAGGCCCTATATACAAAGAAATATTTACATACGCATGGGCCATAATATACTTATATTTTTTATATTTTTTATTTATTTTTTGGCTCAACTAGCCCAATGACTAGCTAATTGAGGGTTTTTTATTTCAGTAAGGAAATATGGGAAAAGTCCCCTAACTCACACGCACCTATATACAGTGAAAAGGTGAGGGTAACCACAGTGTTTGAGTGATTTGATAGGGTGAGATAACTCACTATGGCAATTACAAAGAGCCAAAAAAACGGCTATCATTAGCCCTCCCTCAGGATGATGGTATATTCATGTACCATCATAAAGAATCTTTTCCAAAGAGAGTGCTTCAGAGTCCTTGACAAGATCTTCATTGTTTGGCCCCTTGGAATTTTGGTTTGTGTTACACTCATGCTTCATGGAACAATACTTACATGAGATAGTTGCCTTTTGCTCTGGTAGATCCTTTGGTAGAAGGCGACTCAAGTAAGGCTTCAAGCGATAGCCGTTTACCTTCCTGGAGTGCTCTTTCCCATTCAAGTCCATTAGTTGATAGTAACTTGAATTGAAAGCCTTCTTGACTATGTATGGCCCCTGCCATCTTGTTTCAAATTTGGCATCAAAACGATTATCGAGTCGATTGTAATACCTTCATTGATGCCTTTGTCCTTCAGTTTCTTGTCAAGCTTCTCCTTTGTCTGTGTGGCTTTCCTCTTATAGCACTCGTATGCTGCTTCTCTTTTCCACTCAAGCTCAGCTAAGGTAAGAAGTCGATCCATCCATGCTTCTTGATCATCTTGTGCTGACTTGCCATGAAGTCGCATTGTTGGAATGTTTAGTTCAATTGGCTGTAAAGCCTCTTGACCATAGACCAAGTGAAATGGTGTGAACTCCGTGGCTTCCCTATATGTGGTTCGATACGTCCACAAGGCACCATCCAAGAAGTCATCCCATAATTTTGTCTTGTTTTGCACCATCTTTCTAATGATTCCTGCAATGACACCATTAGCCTTCTCCACCAAACCATTTGACTGTGGGTAGTATGGTGTGCTATGACGATGTAGAATGTGAAGTTCTTCACAGACTTCTGTGAGCAATCCCTTTCTAAACCCTGGACCATTATCAGAAACAATCTCCAAAGGTGTGCCAAATCTACAACAAATGTGAGTGTAGACGAATTTGCTCACTGTCCTCTCATTTACCTTTGCCACACTTTGTGCTTCCACCCACCTAGTCATATAGTCTACAGCCACTAGAATGTAGAGTTTACCATTGTTTGTCCTAGGCAGAGGACCCATAGCATCAATGCCCCACTTTTCAAAGGGTCCATTTGCAAGCACGATTTGCCTTGGACCATAAATCAATCTTCTATTCCCATTTACCTGACAATTGTGACAACTTTTACACCAATTTTGGACATCCACATGCAGACTTGGCCAAACATACCCCGCAAGCAAAATATTCTTCACAGTTAATTCTTGGGAAAAATGACCACCACATGCCTCTTCATGCAAACCTTTTAGAATGGCTGGAATTTCCGCGATAGTTGGTACTCTTCTGCACACTTTATCCTTTCCTCTTTGATAGAGGGAGCCTTCTAGGAAGAGATACATGCTTGCCTTCTTCATGAGTCTCTTCTTCTGAGCTTTTGTGAAGTCTGGTGGAAACTCACCCTCCAAAATGTAGCCAATGATGGGAGCCAATGACTCCAATCCCTGGTACCTCGGTTGCTTCACAGCAGCCGCCACCATGATGACCTGCACTTCTTTCTTTACACATGCAACGGCTTGTTGTGCAAGTAAATCAGCATATTCATTTTGTTTCCTATGAATATGATATAGTTGCACTTCTTCAAACTGATTAAACATCTTACGAATGGCATGAACTTTTGTCCTTAAGCTTTCATTCTTGCATGCCCAAATGCCTAAAATCTATTTAACAATGAGAAGTGTATCTCCCTTTACCATGAGACGTTTTATCCCTTGGCCAATGCACATCTTCAAACCATGAAGTAGTGTGTCGTATTCTGCTTCATTGTTGCTAGTTGAACCCGGTAGATTGACCTTCTCTTTCATGACCACCTCTCCACTTGGGTTGAGCAACACTAGCCCTCCCCCTGCTTTCCCTGTGGCTCGTCGAAAAGCTCCATCAAAGAACAAGGTAAAATCATTGGGAATACTTTTTGGTGGTGGCAATGGTAGGGTCTTTACTTGAGGCACCTTAATTTCCTTCTCATGTACCCTATAAGTGAGAATCCCTGCCACTTGTTCACTCACAATATCTTCTACCTTGAAAGAGTATTGGAACTCTTGCAACTCCATAATCCACTTTGAGATCCTAGTACTAAGATTCAGTTGAGATGACACCCAAGGGAGCAAATTTTATGCAGTGAGAATTACAAAAGGTTTTGGTAGCAGGTAGGATCTAAACTTTCTCACCGCAAACATGAGAGAAAGCATCATGAGTTCTGCTTCTGTGTAATCTCTCTCCAAAGCATTCATGACCCTACTAGCAAAGTAGATGGGTCGCATCCTTGTACTGTGGGGATCTCGTTGTAGCAACACAGCACCAATTGTTTCCCTTTCAACACTAGAGCTAACAAAGAATGTGTATTCCCAACAAGGAGGCATGAGTGTTGGTAGCTATGACAAAATGACTTTAATGTTACAAAAATACTCTTCAAGCTCATCAGACCATGAAAATTCTACTTGTTGTGTCAACTTTTGCAAACGATGAAGCAACTCCGAGGCTAAGTGAATGAAGCGTGACATATACTTCACCTTCTGAATGAAAGAGATGACCTCCTTAAGACGCTTCGGTGATGGGAGCTCAATAAGAGCCTTTGCCTTTGAAGGATCCACCTCAATGCCTTTATAGGAAACCTTGTGACCGAGCAAGATCACTTCATCCTCACCTATGGGGCACTTGTCGGGGTTGAGTTGACCTCCCATGTCGTAGAGCTTCTTTAAACCTTCTTCTACCCTTTGTAGATGCAATGATTTTGAGTTATAAATGCAGAAATCATCAATGAACACCCTAATTTACTTTCCAAAGAATGCTTGAAACACCATGTTCATGAAACGTTGGAATGTTGCAGGAGCATTTGTCAGACCAAATGGCATGACTCTAAAAGCATAACAACCCCAAGGAGTGATAAAGGTTATTTTCAATTGATCTTCCAATGCGATACCTATTTGAAAGTAGCCTGAGTAGCCATCGCACACAATGTACTTCTCATGACCAGCTACCTCATTTAGTATCTCATCCTGGAATGGGAGGGGAAAGTGATCTCTTTTTGTTGCCTCATTGAGGGGACGGTAATCCTCACACACCCTCCACTTGCCATTTTTCTTAGGAGTGACAACTACAGGAGAGACCCACTCTGAATTCTCCACTGGATAAATGAAACCTGCTGCTAGAAGCTTTCTTACCTCCTTGAGTAGATCCTGCTCCTTTATAACTCCTAGCCTTTGTAGCTTCTGAGCCTTAGGTGTGGCCTCTGGCTTCAACTCAATTTTGTGTTGAACAGCATCTACTCCACGCACATCGGTGTAGTCTTTAGCAAAAAGCCTAGGAAACTTCCTTAGCACACATTTGAACTCCTCTCTTTCCTCCTTTATAAGTGTTGTTGATAGCATACCTTCCAGCATCCCTTCATCCTGAACACCTTCGTTCTCTTGAGGACCTACCCCCTCCAAGCCTTGACAAGAGGTCTCTTGGTTGCTTGGCTTAAACCTTACCCCCATGACTTCGATGGAAGACTCCTCTTCAGTAATGCTGCCGCTACTTTCTTCTTCTGAAGTGCTATCGGTCCAACCTTCTTCCGTCTCACTTTGAGATGATTCTTCATGGAGCTCCTCTTGGCGTTGCTCCTTCATGTCAAAGACAACCTTCTTATGATTTTCGTTCCTGCAAATTAGCTATCCACTCTCCCAATCCTGCAAAGCTCGCATTTTCATTAGCCATGGTCTCCCTAGGATAAATGGATAACCACTTCCCTTGGTCGACATAACATAAAAATCCACCGATTTCTTAATGCCAAAGGCCTCTACAAAGACATTTTTACAAATGCCTACACACCTAGCCTTGCTATTGTTTGCCATCTTGACTTTGATTTCAGATGTCTCCTGGATGTGCATGCCTGGTCTTTGCATGAGTCCCTCTATCATGATGCAAATTTGTGCACCCCCATCCACTAGACCTTTCCTAACCAATCTTCCTTTGATGTAACAGTCTAGCACCGGTGTAATGTCCTCATTCATTTCATCTTGTGCAATTTTTACAACAGGCACACTCTCTTTTACCTTTCTCCTAGTGCTAAATGCCCTTGTTAAATCCCTCCTAACTTGTGGACATAATGCAAGAAATTGAGGACATGAAATATCAGGACCCTTACCTCTCATGTCTTCCAACAAGTTGTACGGAGCCATACCATGTCCAAGAGGGAAGTCTTGGAGGTTGATACGACGTCGAGTCCTCTTGGTTTCCTTGGTTTCCTTTGCCTTCTTGCCTTGTCCATGGTCACTCTGTGATGTGACTCCTTCTTTCTCTTTACCTTTTCCTCGGCCACGCTTAATGCCATTGGCTTCCATGTCAACCTCATTTGAATTTGTCACCTCTACCACATGCACATTTGGATCTGGCAAAGGAGGAACTCCTTCTACCTCTAGTGGAGGTGGTCTTGGTCCATTTGGCCTTTGTAGAAGCCTTGGTTGTTGACCAGCTCCTTCTCCTGCATTCATCACTGGGTAGTTCAAGTTAGGTCTCCCTGGCTCTCCACGGGGCCAAGGACAATTATACATCCCATGTCCAGACTCTCCGCAATTCCAACATTGCAAGACTTTCCTAGTTCGTGGCTCTCTCTCTTCTGACTTCTTTGCTTGTCCCTTTGGACCTACAGCTTGTGCAAGGTGAATTGACAGGCTGCTTAAAGATTCATTTAACTTCTCAATCACTTCAGCCGTTACCTCAGGAAGCTCCCTAGATGTTGATGCTTGTGACTTACCTTTGGGTCTAAGACCTTCTATTGGAACCTCTCCCCTTAAGCACTTGAGTTTCCTATACTTCTCAGCAGCCCTAGTTTTCGCTGCATCAAAAGTAGCAGGTGCACCCGCCTCAACTTTTACCTTAAGGTCAGGAAAGAGTCCGGCTATGAACCTCTCCTTCTTTAAAAATTCTGCACCATCACCAGGGTTAGCAACATTTCGTATCCATAGAGCCCAAAGACGTAGAAACTCTTGCTTGTACAAGTAGTAGTCATCTAAGTCTTTTTGCTTATGAGAAACAATGTCTTGCCATAATTTCTGAGTGTTTTGGGGATCAAAGAAGTATTTCTTGAAACGATTCAAAACTTTCGTGTAATTCCCTTTAGCTTCCTCAGGCAAAGAGTCAAACCAAGTGCTAGCATCTTTCCTAAGGACCACCTCAAACATTTCTACACGTTCTTGATCAGTTACTATCCTCTTGATACGGCAAGACATCTTGAAATTCGCTAGAAATAATTCTGCATCCTCTCCAGGCTCTCCAAAGAAAAGAGGATATCCAGACATTTGGCGTTGGCTCTCCATTGAATTGATTTCAAAGTGACGCGTTTTTGTTTTTTCTTTCTTTAAAAGATTTACACAATAATATTTTCTAAATTGCAATCTATTCTACAACAAAATAAAAATATTCACATCAAATGACCTATGATAATCAATAAGAGGTAGAATGACAGGGTTTGGTGATGCGAGAATTTCTCCTACTCTTTGGGCACCAAACATGAATACCATACGTTGTTGAAAATGGATTTTTCTACTAATTGAAATGTTTACTCTAATGTGTGGAGTGAAATGAAAGGGAAAAACATGTATTCCTGGGCCATTATCCATGGTCTATGCATGACCTAATTCTTAAAACAAAACAAAAATATAGACGTCCAAACTAAGGTCGTACCTAATGAGAGGCAAAATAAAAGGATTTACTGATGCGTTTATCTCTACCAACCTAAGAGGACCTAAAATTCTACGAATTACTTGCTGAAATTGCAACTTAGTACTAAAAATTATGTGTACCTTTTGCCTTGCAATGGGAATGAAGGGATCATACAAATTCTCGTGATTCATGCAAGCTACTTGATTATGCTAAAGGTTGAGCCTTCACAAAACATACACAAGCCTTTCCTCAGTGGGGGCACCAATTTGAAGCGGTCCGGGGCGGGCAACAAGAAGAGCAACCTCTAGACACCCTTCAAGGCTCCCGTGCTGCTCAATGGGGTTGGGGCACAACACAACACAAACCAAAACAACAAACCCCCAGCCAAATCCCAACTACACAAGGGGCACCACCTAGTTTAAGAGCGAACTAGGACGCAAACGAGGAGAATCGTTAGAGCAACCCACAAACAAGCAAGGAATTTACACTAACCCTAACACCAATGGAACACTCTCACACACTAAAACACGAGAGAGAGAGAGAGAGAGAGAGAGAGAGAGAGAGAGAGAGAGAGAGAGAGAAAGATGGTGCCCGGGCTGCTTTGAAGTGTATCGTTAATGATAAAGAAAACATAAATATATATATGTAAGAAAGAGAGAGAAGGGGGAAGGGGGTGCTTGTTGCACTAATGCCTTCTTACAAATCTGTCATGACAAATCAAAGTGAGATTAGTATTTGTTCAACATAGCTTGTGTAAATTTCACCACAACACATCACAAGAAAAGCCACCCCAATCATTGTCTTAAGGCCAGGGGAGTCCTCTCCACCCTGTCGCCCTCTTACAGTATGTGGGATTTATGGCTAGATTGATGACAACACCAGAGACAAGCTATCAAGAACTTAACAAAAAACACCTAGACACTTACGCATCATTGTTGTCCATTACTTCACGTTGGAAGGGAGACGAAGTATCCAAGATTAGTCCAAATCCACCCTCCTTGATTCAGCAAATGTTGGGCTTACACTAGTAGGAGAAATGATAGATTTCCTACTCTCAATTGAATGATCACTCTCTCTCTTACAATGGCATAGAGTTCCCTTGCTAATCTCCTATTACAACACATGCACATGCATAAGACAATGAGCTTCCACTCAAGAGCTCCTTCTAGAGAGGTTGAGCTTGGCTTCTCAAGCTATAGCATAGTGCTCTTGCTTATGGCTCTACCTTTTTGTGCTAGCTACACCCTCCTTTTATAGCAATTTTGAAGGCTAGGGTTACTCCTCTAACCATGGTTGGGTTAGATTTTCATCAATTTATCTAATTTCTTTTGCTTGGAATTATCAAGAAGTTGGTGAGGAAAGAGAGAGGAGAGAAATGGAGGTGATAGGACTTTTCATAGTGGGTTAGTGTCAGTAGAGTTAGTATTAATTTACAAATGGAATTGGATATTTACAATGGGAGTATCCATGTGGGATACAAATAAGGAAGAAAAACTCTTAAGAGGTAAGAAAAGGTGGATTTCTTACAAGGTTGATGCTCCAAGTGTCTTGAGTAGAGCCAATTTTGACGCTTGTTGACGGTCCACTAGCTTTGACGGTACATTTTTTTTCCACTCTTGACCTTCCTTGAGAGACAAGGTAATTGAAGCTGAGTAATCAACGACCATGATGCTGTCTTTTAAAAGAAGAGGCTGAATTTTGTGGTTTTTTTGATAGATATGGGTAATTTGGAGGAGGAAAAATGAGACTAGGTGGTCAATTTTGGAATGGAATTGTGTGTGGGAGGTATGAGTTCACCATGGTTTCTCTTATTCTTCAAGGTTGAGGAGAAGGTGAGTAGGGTGCAGAGAGGAGTGGTGAGAGAGGTGGGGATGATGAGTGGAGAACTGTGTGTGAAAGAGGAAAATGATAAAGTGGAAGAGAGAGTGTGGCTGCATAGCATGGGAAAACTGGGGTCCACTAATAAAATCATAGCTCACAGGTCGTAGCTCAAAAAAATATGAAAAACTTTAAGGCAAAAGTTCAGCCCACGAGCTACAACTTTTGTTTGTATCACCTTTTCAAATTCGGAGAGCAAGTGAACTTTAAAAATTCAGCAAAACCGACCGTATTTTTCACTGCACAAGGTCCTTGTGGGGTCCTTCTTTGGATGATTCTTTTGAATACCTCCAACAGTGAGCCCTCCATAGTGCATGTATGCATGCCACCTACCCTTGACCTTATTTGGTAGGTCTATAATTGAAGATATTGTTGAGATCATGATATAAGTGAATAGTACAACTAAGAAAATCAAATATTGAGGAGTTTAAAAAATATGTACATGTCAAATATAAATAATATAAGTGGAAAAAATATAAAGGGGTCAAAAGAAATCTCTCTCATTATGAGGCTACCATAAAAAGATAAATATTTTTAGTTTTCTAATTTTTTAGAAAAAAAACAAAATAGATGTAGGAAGGGATAAATCACAATAGTGAAAAAATATACACATAAATAAAACTAGTTTTTTTGGATTTTTGTTTGGGTGGAGTTACACCAAATATAAGAGAAGCTTACATGAAAATATTTCTATATGGAATAAAGAGTATGAAAAGTGGTAAGAAAAATTGTGGTAATGGTGAGGCAATGTACAGAGCATAAATAACACACCCCTAGGTAGAAATATTTAAATAAATACCAAAATAATTATGAAAAAATCTTTTATTTAGGCCCTATATACAAAGACATATTTACATACGCATGGGCCATAATACTTATATTTTTTATATTTTTTATTTATTTTTTGGCTCAACTAGCCCAATGACTAGCTAATTGAGGGTTTTTTATTTCAGTAAGGAAATATAGGAAAAGTCCCCTAACTCACACGCACCTATATACAGTGAAAAGGTGAGGGTAACCACAGTGTTTGAGTGATTTGATAGGGTGAGATAACTCACTATGGCAATTACAGAGAGCCGAAAAAATGGCTATCACCAGTATACATGAAACCAGAAGAAAGGGCAGCTGGCTCAGCGAGGGGAACCTTAGCGGGGGAAGCCCAGCGACCCTTGCATAACCTTTGTGGCGTTACTGCTCGCAGTTATTCATTTAAGGCATGAAGTGCGTATAAATGGTCTTTTCACGCTTCGTCATTCATGATACGAGTTAGCACCGGGCCCCCAACTCAAAAGGTCAGGTCGGCGATTCATTGAATAGATATGTCTCTATCTACCTCCGCTGCCTATTTTACCCTACCCAGTAAAGCAAGCTGGTGGCTTTTCATATCGTCTTTTGCCCACTGGATGGTATCTGATCTTACGACCAGACCTCCTCAGGGGAGCCCATTGGGTTGACCTTGTCGACATGTTGACTTTATTACAAGGAAAAGCGATCATTTGCTATACTCCGTTGATCATTTGCAGATCGGGGCACGTTGAGGCCCATCGTGTCCCAAATCACATTCTGGTTCATTCTTCGCCAACAGAGTGCCTGCTAGCCCGTAATGATACAGCAGCTTTATGGTTTCTACGAAGCGTTGTCGCACAGTTCACTTGCGTCGATCAGTAGTCTTGCCACTCCTAGCGGGTTCTATGCTGCCACCTCTTGCATTGTTTTGTTAGCTTCACACCCTCCCCAAAGGAACGCATGGTGGGGTAGGAGCCTCCCGCTAAGCTGAAATGATAGTAGCCTTGGCAATCGGGTCTCCCCGGACACTTTCTTGTAAAGGAGACAGGGCACGCGATTTGAAAGGGATAACCAAAGAAGCGCGCTTTTTTAGGGCCTTCTCTCTCCAGCGGAGTGACATTTGGCCTAACGCAAGCAATTTTGCATTCTGCGGAATCTCATTTTAGCCAGCCATTTCTTTTCAAACAGCTTTCTCTTTTCAATTTCAAAAGAATGGAATGTTGAGAAAGAGTTAGTGCCGTTAGGCACTTCCCCCGGCAAAAGTGGGCATTGCAGGCACTTACCCTGCCCGACGGAAGAGAGAGACCTTAGGCTCCCGAAAGGAAAGTGCCGGTAAGTACAACGTTGGTCTTGAGTTTGGCGGCTGCCATAACCATTGCCTTATGCTCCTCAAGTCGCACGATCTTTCCAAGCCGCTCTATCTCTCGATTGAGATTAGACTATACATTTTTATCATCTCTAATTTAAGGTCAACGTTAGGGTACAAGTGCCGATGCAATATTTTCAAAAAGGTGTGACTCTTGGTCAAAGAAGGCCTTGGTCTCTTCTCCATAAGCCGGACCACCAACGTCAAGGCGAGATCACATTGGTCCAGTCCCCGCCGAGTGGAAGCATCCACTCGGATAGCAAGGAAAGGTCAGATGATTGCAGCATCCGCCGCTAGTAATTGTTTAGAATGACTGCAGCCACGTCATCGCTTTGGTGGTCGAATTACTGAAGTTAATTTGAAGAATTTCCTAGCTTTTTCTATCCATTATGGTGTTCCTTTCTCTTCTCCTCTTCGCATCTTTAGTGGGTCCGGACTGTCAACTATGTCTGCCGACAATTCTTAGTACATATAGCGGAAAACGCTTTTCACATATCGAGGTCGGAATGAGATCAGGTGTTCCGCGTTTTACTAGGATGCCCGGACAAAGCAAACACGCTTGATTAAGAAACAAAAAAGTGCTAACGACAAAAGCACCTGCCAGAGAAAATGAAAATACAACTAGTACAAGCCTTTGATTATTTAATCGCTACCAACGCCACACTTTCCCCTCGCACAGTTAGCTGACCCGAACTAATTGACTTTATCAACTCACGTACAATTAATAAAAAGATGCTAGCGCCTCCCTTTAAGATTCCCTCCAGCCATAGGTTCCTCTACGACTACCATGTTACGACTTCACCCCAGTCACTGACCCAACCGTGATATGCGCCTAGGAGACCACCCATACCAAAAATGGGCCACACTCAACGCCGGCATGAAACACTTTAGCAATAGGTGATCTCTGGTCGATGCTTTGGGCGAAACCAATTCCCAGGGTGTGACGGGCGGTGTGTACGAGGCCCGGGTACGTATTCACCGCGACATGCTGATCCGCGATTACTAGCGATTACAACTTCATGTTCTCGAGTTGTAGAGAACAATCCGAACTGAGGCAATCTTTATGGATTCGCTCTGCCTTACGGTCATGCTTCCTATTGTAATTGCCATTGTAGCACGTGTGTAGCCCAGCCCATAAGGGCCATGCGGACTTGACGTCATCCCCACCTTCCTCCATAGTAGAACTATAGGAAGTCTCCTGTGAGTGCAACATCGGCACAGAGGAAGTGTCATCAATCCCGTACTGCCCCGCTCATAAGTAAATAATGACATTGATCCTTTGAGAGCAGCATGTCTTAGCAACACAAAACAAGGGTTTCGCTCGTTATAGGAGTTAACCAAAAACGTCTCACGACATGAGCTGACGACAGCCATGCAGCACCTGTATGAATTTTCGTTTCATCCCGTTAAGGACAAGCACACTTGTTCATATGTCAAGTGTTCATATGTCAAGGGCTGGTAAGGTTTTGCGCGTTGTATCGAATTAAACCACATGCTCCACCGCTTGTGCAAGCCCCCGTCAATTCCTTTGAGTTTCAGTCTTGCGACCGTACTCCCCAGGCAGAGTGTTTAATGCGTTAGCTGAGCCCCCATCCATGGACCAAGGACGAACACTCATCTTTTACGACATGGACTACCAAGGTATCTAATCATGTTTGCTCCCCAAGCTTTCGCACCCTAGCGTCAATAGAAACCCAGAAAGCTGCCTTCGCTACTTCGGCGTTCTTTCGTATATCTCCGGATTTTATCCCTACCACACGAAATTCCACTCCCCTCTATCCCACTCAAGTGAATTGGTTTTGAAAGCATTCCGCTAGTTGAGCTGGCGCCTTTAACTTTTAACCTGATTCACTGCCTACGTGCCCTTTACGCCTAGTCATTCCGAATAACACTAGCCCCACGGTACAGTTGGCATTGCTTTGAATTCAGAATCTGATAATGTTGAGGCTGTGTTGACAAGTGATGGTCTAACTATATAAAAAGGGGGCTCCGTACAGGCAACGGGTAAGATTGCTTAAATACTAGTCAATGACTCGTTTCTAGGCCGCTAAGTAAATGCGTTGGCGCGACGGAAAAGGTCAAATCCCAGCTTCCAAGTTCAAATCGAGAGAATCTCCCGCGACGAGCAATGCTTTTGCAAACATTCTCGTAGAATAATGAATTTTCTTCAGGTGAAAGGCTGCATTCCATTCGTAGCGGGATCGAGCGCATCGGATTCTGTGCGACCCTTGTTTGTTTGTAACAGATGTGCCTATCCTATCCTTGCCCTCGCATAAGAGGACTTAAACCCCGTGTAGCCCTGTGATATATGCGACTAGAGCGTTTTCAAATCGATGCAGAGAAAACCGGGAAAAGGTATTTTATTTTCTTTTGAAACTAAGATTCATTCGCTTTACGTGTACTAGGTTTCAATTGATTGACTACATTGCATGCCATGCAGACCTGTAACGGCTCCGAGCAGACGTGTAGATGGGATGGATGGCAAAGGAGAGTGCGAACGAAAAGGCCCGAACAGAGTCCTCAAAGGCCGCAACTCCGGAGAAATACACAAACACACACGTAGTAAGGCGGTGGCTCGGACCGCCGGTTCCGTTAGTCTAGCATTGGCTAGCTCACTACTGAGATCGAAAACGTAGCGGACAACGCGTCACACCTGAAAAGGCGGGGCCATGCTAATTATGCCACTTTTTTCCGAGTCAGGATGGGGTCAAATTCAGAGCCATGACAGATTCAAATCGTTGATTTCATTTGCCAAAGCTAGAAGCTCGGAGAAAAAGGGAATTAATCTAGCAGATCAACAAGTGCAAAGCGTCTTGGCTAAACTTGACGTAGTGCAAGACGTGACCCGTTGTCTAAGAGACGAAGACGGAATCTCCTTTTTGCCTTAGTAAAGTAAATTCCTTCGAAAAAACAATAAATTCGCCCTGCCGGAAAAAGGCAAAGCTCGCGCAGCGGAGCTAAATGAACGAGAATCGGATAATCCCGGCGGTAAGTGAAGTGATCACTACTTATCAGGAACTAGTAACAAGTACTGCGGGTGTGGACACAAATTTAACTACGGACGCAGGCTCAAATTCAACTGTTGTTAGCTCTGATTCCGAAGGAGATGGGCCGTTTGGCCCGTTTAATTAACCTTCGCAAAGTGTCGCATAAGTAGCGACCTGCATGAATAGTGTACACAGTAGGTTACTTTTTTATTTTTTGAGGTTTCAAAACAAAAAAGGTTATGGATACAAGAGATGAAAAACCCAATACAAAAAGTCACCCTATCCATATAAGATAGAAGAAAAAGAAAAAAAATATTATTCCAAAGAAAAACAGAAAGTCATTCTTAAGAGATTACCGAGTACAAGTGCACATCTAGGCTATTAAGGACCCTCTACCCTATACTATTAAAGATATTCATATGGATGTAAACATAAAAGGGCTATTATCGATTTAGAAAAAACACTTTTCTTATTGAAGATTGCTTGTAATATGATTAAATCTATTATTCATAAAGGAGGCCATTTACTGTTAGTAAATACTGATCCTTTATGCAATGAAATAATAACAAAAATGAAAAAAAAAACCAATTAAAATCATATTAATTCTAAATGGATTGGTGGTTTTTTAACTAATTGGGAACATATGAAACATGAGAAACGTTTAAAATCTTCATCCACGAAACACTGTAGCCCACGTTTATTAAAGATGTAAAGATATTTAGATGGACTGATAACACGCTAAATTCTAGATGGTTTGGTTATATTGAATGCATGTAGAGATTTTTACGCTATATTTGATGCTAATTGATTATGAATACTTATTGAATTTTTGGTAGATTCTATTCTCCCAAAGGAATTACACAGATTAATTACTCATCCCATTCCGGTGAATAATGATTCTATATGGTTCACAAATCCATTTTGCTCATTAGTCAAAAAAACAGTCATTTATTTAAAAAATGCTTAAAACCCCAGCAAAAAAGCCAAAGGAATTTACAAAAAAATTTCCATAAAAAAGGAAAAACCAAAGAAAAAAGGAAAAACTATCAAAGAGCGCATAAAAAAGAAGAAAAAAAAACAATAAACAATGACTTTTTTCACTTTTCATTTTCATTACTTTGTTTAATGATCTTAGCTTAGTTATTCTAGCTTTTCCACGGGCGAGAATAGCTATAGTTCTTTGCGGAGGGAGTGAATTGAAATTGATAGAACACTTTTGGCCAGCAGGCATATTTTTATAGAAGATGTCTGGTCTTACTTCTTCAAAATTGGCAATAAATTCGGGGTTTGACTGAAACATACCAAATGGGGCAATTGCCCAAGGCTTGGGTAGCACATGATCTGGTTGAGGCCTTGTTTCCCAAACAACTACAATCCCTTATAGGTTCGTTAAAATCATAATTATATCTCCACAGCCACGCATGGGATAACGCAACAAATTGACGGGAATCAAGCAAGCAAGGGCTTTCGCTTATAAGGCAACTACTTTACTTAATAACCTGGAAATGGCAAATAAGCAATTGTTTGTTAAATTCCATGAGCTTGCGATTAACATTGGGTTATACATTACATCACACAGGGCTCAAAATTCCCTCTACTTCAACCCTCCCCTTACCGGAAATCTTAAATTGCCTTTCAACCATCAGATTACCCCCCAAAAACCCGAATTGGCCAGTCAGCTTTTAAAGAAAGCCAAAAGCCTATTTCGAGTTGTTCTAATAACTTCTGCAGGCTCCGGAATTACTGTTTGTGGAATTGCCTGAAATCTTCATGTCGGCATCGTATGCCGAAGATGGATTCGTTGTCTCTACATCTACCGCGGCTGACAGAAATTCAAACAAGTGTTTCAATCAAATAGCTGCAACATTTCACTGATTGAAAAAGAAAATGGATAATCGATCATATCTTATTTTCATAGTTTGTAGTTTCCTTTTATAGATAAAGATATAGACTTTTTTTTTTTTTTTATAAACCAGAACTTGAAAATACGAACTAACGCTGGGGGAAGGTCCGATCCCTTCCCTTCCCGGAGGTATGGCTGAGCGGCTTAAGGCATTGGTTTGCTAAATCAACATACAATACATTGTATCATGGGTTCGAATCCCATTTCCTCCTACACTTTTCCTTGATGATTATGCTGAAGTACATTACAGAATCGAAAATTACAAGACGCTCTTTCCCTATGATATGATGGCAAGGGATGCAGGAAATGGCCCTGTAAAGTTGTTCAAGCTCAATACAAGCTTACGCTTGAAAAAAAGAGAAAGGTTACTACACAGTCGATAAAGTAAGCCAACCGCAGGGACTAAACAAAAAGGCGTCACTTAGCTAGTTATTCAGCTAAAGAGGTGCTCTCTCTTTCCTTTCGCAGGGACTAAACAAAAAGGCGTCACTTAGCTAGTTAGCCAAAGAGGTGCTTTTTTGTATATATACAAGAGATTAATTATGTTCTTATCTAACGTCGTCGTGTGTTTAAACGATTGAAATCAGCGGGTTTCTTTCTTCATTAAGCTCAAGTGGTGTGGTAAAATAGGACTAGGTGTTTCTTGGTTAGCTGCATTTTCGTTATAATTGCAAGCTTTACATAGATTCAAGGCTTTCCTTTCATTCTCACTTGCCTTTTGCATATCTTGTTCACAGCTCGATGGCCGTACTAAGAATATAGTAAACATGCGCCTCGATAAGGCGCGGCTAGGATGGCTCGTTGGTTCTTCCAACGTGCGTTTCCTTAGGGTCTTGGTTTCACTTGTCTTCATCTTGCATTCGCATGAGTCAGTTTGAGTGAAGGGCTGCTTTGGTTCCGCACGCAAATGCGTTGTTGAGTACCCTTTTTTATTGGCCTTCCGACGCCGTAGGTTATCAACCTACCCTTGGTACGGAAATGGGATTACTGCAGGAAAGGAAAGGGAAGGAAAGGAAAGGAATTACTTCCACCAAGGAAGGATCAATAACTTTCATTCAAGCTGTTTACGTACCTGCGGATGATCTGACTGACCCAGCCCCCGCTACGATGTTTGCACATTTAGATGCTACAACTGCGCTTTCAAGAGGCTTAGTAGCAAAAGGTATCTATTCGGCCGTGGATTCGTTGGATTCGACGTCAACTATGCTGCAGCCTTGGATTGTGGGTGAGAAGCATTACAAGACGGCATAAAGGGTTAAGCTGACTTTGCAGCGTTACAAAGAACTTCAAGATATTATAGCTATTCTCGGATTGGATGAGTTATCCGAGGAGGACTGTTTGATGGTAGCTAGAGCACGAAAAAGAGAGCGTTTTTTCTCTTTTTTCTTTTGGATTTCTATTTAATATGCTAATCTGTATACAAATGGAGACGATGGGACTTGAACCGATAACTTCATGCTTGCAAAACATGTGTTCTACCGATTGAACTACGCCCCCGTCCTCGTTTCATGTGCAACACGTATCATGTGGGCAAACAAAACACAAGACAGCTATTGCTCATACGTGCGTGCCTATAGCTTTTTTTCTATAGAGTTTAGACTTTATCCAAGACACGGCCCCATTTCATCACACTGTCAATGAAAGAGGCTAAATGTCATAAAGTACAGATGTGTCGTTGGTAGCAAGCAGTAATAGTTCACAAATCTTTTCTCGGTCCACCATTTTGATTGTATCGGCGTTAGGGAGGGGATAAGCCATCTTGTCTTGTCGGAAGGGAAGCCTTGAGGCTAAAAGCGAAGCGAAAAGAAAAAGGTTATGGATACAAGAGATGAAAAACCGCAATCTTGGATACAAAAAACAAAAAAAGCTTGAAAGATGAAATTTCAAAAGCCACCAACCGATATTTATGGCTTCTTTTTTTGCACTTAGATTTTTGGATAGATGCCCTTATACAGGAATACATCCGAGAAGAAGCGCTTGATAAACAAGAATGCTTATCCAAAGATTCACAGTTCTTATAAAAGTCAAAGAAAACCTGAAGGCAAAAAGGAACTAAGCTAGTGGCCCCGTTTTTCCTAGTTACTTATGAAATGGCACGTTGTCTATGTATTCGAGTGGTCTCATTGAATCTCTTCAGGGGTCTGCCCCCTGCCCCCATATACATCTTAATGATAATAGAAGCGTCGAAGGCCGATGCATCGAGTAAAATCCAGGGGAATCGCACATGTAAGCGAAAGGGGCACGGCATCGAGTTTATCTCAAAGATTGTTTATCAACAGTAACATGGATGGGTATTCATAACTTTTTCTTGCGTGAAACCACTTTCTCTGCTTTAGGTCGCTTCATAACTTAACTGGTTCGTACATAGCACGAAGCTTAAGAAATAGAATAGGATTTTCTTTTGTAAAGCGTTTAAAATGAACGAGACTACAAACAAAGAAAAACAAAGAAAGAAAAATAAAGCAAGCTGTAAGCAAAGAAAAAGAAAAGGAAAAAGGAATATTAAGCACCATCCATTACCACGCGAACCACCGGGTTCATAAAAAAACTAGGGTAGAGTGTTAAAATAACATTCTACATGGTATTCTGGAAAAGAACTCAAACAACTAAGGATGAAACAAATAAACGTAATAGCTAGGTTACCTAAATGGGTGAAGCTATCTGTCTTTAACCATTTAGGAATGCGATCATTGTTCTTTAATTCGCTGCTCCGCTCAGGCTTTCCCTCCCCACGAAAAACCCTTTGCTACGCTTGCATCTTTAATTGGGCTTTCTCTTCACTTGCCAAAGACCGTGGCTCTTTAGACTCTTAAAGGCATTTTCGTTAATCCTACCTTTACGTTGAATGTAAATGCATTGTACTAATAAAAGATATAGCGCTTAATCGCTCGGGCTTTCCCCCACCCTTCGCTTGCCATTACAGGGGCTAGCTTTATGTTTTAGGAACAAAGGTGCTACTACAGCAAAGGAAGAGCTAGTGCAACTTGTTAATAACAACTTGTTTTCTAAGGGTAAATAGGGTTTAATTATTAACCATAATAGATTCGTTGTTTAAGGGTTAAATCATTAATTTTAATGGCCTTTAATAGTTCACTATTAAAGTAAAGTCGTATAAGCCCTGGTCCATCACCTTATTGTCTAGCAATTCTTGGTACGTTGAGGCGAATCATGGACTTGAACACATTAGCTCAAGGATTTGTAGGTGCTTGTAAAACGGGGATCAAACATAATACGGTAGCTCAAATCTACAGCTTTAAACAGAAACATGGTGAGTCTGTTAGGGATTGTGAAACTCGAATGAAACAATACATTGCCAGATGCCCAGGGCTAGAGATACTTGCAGAAGAACAACTCATATCTTTGTTTCTAGAGGGAGTGTTAAACAAAGAACTTCATGCTATACTCTATAGTAAAAAGCATACAACCCTAGAAGAGTGTGTGTCAGATGCTATTGACTTAGGAGACAATTGTTATATTTTTAACGAAGAAGATGTCCCTAAGGATAACCAAAGTGAGAGAACAGCATCCACTAAACGAGCACAAGTGGGAACGGATACTGCAGCACCACTTTCAGCCATAGAAGATATGCTCAAAAGGATGAACGACACATGATGAAAAACATGCAAAAAGCAACTATGTGGGGACCAGGACAAGGGATACCTCAAGAGAGACAACCAATTAGGCCACAAAAATGGTGTGCAATTAAGGATAAATGGACCAACCATGAGACCCACGAGTGCTACTTCTGACCAAAGTATGATGGGAATGTTCAGTACGTCCCTATGCGGCCACAAGGAAAACCCATGTATAGATATCATCTTAATATGGCCCAAGCTCAAAGACCACCAATGGGTATAGAAAGACCTCAACCTGTGTTGGGTCAACAACCTTCATACCCAGGACATAATGCAGTCCTTGTAAAGTACATGCACTCCGAAGGAGTCATAGATGAACAAGAATTAGTGCCTGTTACACCCTATGCGGAGCCTAGTCCATCTATATCAATGGTATAATTCACATCCACCACCAATGGAAGAAACTGTGACTTATGCTCCACCAAAGCTCGCACCAATGTATTATGTAGCTAATCAAGGTGTCAGACCTCCCATGGTAAGACCCATGATTAAGCCAAGAATGGGAAACTGTCACAACTGTGGTGCAGGTGATCATTGGAAAAATGAATGTCCGGAGCCTAACAAAAACCTCAAGCCAATTGAAGCCTATTGCATACAATGTTGCAAAAAGGGAGGACACTTTCCAGAAGATTGTCCTAAAAATCCCTTTAACAAGGGTAAATAGTAGTAAACGTAGTCCAAGTGATACCTAGTAGCTCATCAAAGAGTGAACCGATTGTTCCAATCAAGGTAATCACTAGAGCCCAGGCCAAGAAAAAGAAACACAACTACTCTGATGATTCTGAAAATACGAAAGTATCCTCTCAAAGGACCAAAAGAAGCAGAAGCAAAAGATATGAGATGAGAAAACAAAAACAACGGGATTGAAATCGAGGAGAAAGCAAAGAAACTATTCCAGGAAAAGGTGAAAGAAACTGGAAGTGAAATCAAGGAAACAACTGTGAAATCTGGAGGATCCATTTTGGTTGATAAAATTTTTGATCCTATTAACGCAGTCTTGGAAGCCTACCAAGCAGGACTTAAAGCAGGCCAAAACATGAAAAAGAAATGGAAAAACTTCCTTCTCCAGACATGGAAGCAGCTAAGCTAGAAGCTTATCAAAATTTGGTAAGAATCACACAAGAAATGCTAGAAAAGCAAAAACCCAAGCTTGAAAGTATCGCAAAACCTGAAGAACTTGTGGTAAGAGACACTAAAGAAAAACCCGGTGTGGTGGCAGAACCGCACTTTGAAACAAAAGAACCAGAACTTATAGTGTCGAACAACGAAGATGCCTTAGACGGAATTTCATCGTAGAGGAAGACTGGCCATGACACTTATGGGAAAAAGCTAGAGAGATCCTAACTCTAAAGTCAGCTCCTATAGAGGAAGTTTGGTTGGATAACCTACCTTCTGATATGAATATTGATGTACGATCCTTATATGGGGATTGCGGATCTGAACCTTCAAGAATGTCGAAACCATTGACCTTGAAAACATTATCGTCTTACTTGGGAGATAACCAAGATGAATCCATAGTGTGTAAGACCACTCAAGTAAAAAGAGTTGAAAAGACCTTGAAGATGAAGATGAGGAACCAAGGACTTGATGAAAGCTCAAAAAATCTTTTCAGACCTCTACTACAATGCAACAGATGAGTTGGATGAACACTCAGCTACCTCAGAAGATTCAGGGTCAGAAAAACAACATTTGAGAGCTAAGCTACTCTTGAAAGGAGGGGAGGAATTTTTTTTTTGACTTTCCCAACCAGAAATCAAGAAGACCAAAATGGTATAGGCGAAAAAGAGACACCAGAAACGTGAAAACACGACCTATGCCATCAATCTCCAGTAGAACACAATTCCTGATGCAGATAGCTGCAAATGATTGTGTCAAGGACAAAATCATTGGCAAATATCCTTCAAACAAAAATCCATAAATGTCTAAAACTTCGAGAAAAACAAGGAAGGATACTCAAGCAAACCAACAGGATAAGAAGCCAATCATGACACGAGTTGAGCAAAAAAAGAAATATCAAGAGTTGAAGAAAGCTCTAAAGGAGATATATACAACCAAAATGGAAACCACGGAAGAGGATGGTAAGGATGTAATGAGTGTTCCATCCCATTACAAAAAGTATACTCTCCGAGATCAAAAAATCATAGTCGAACAACCTGTTAGGGAACTACGAAAACAGGGCGAGTCCTACGAAGGGCCTGAAAACGCTAAAAGGATAGACCTGGCTGAATCAGGAGAAGTGCCTAGGCTTGCTTACATTGTAAACAACCTAATAGAGAAAGAAGAAGAGCTCTTGCTAAGCTTTCTAAAAGAATACCGAGATATCTTCACTTGGTCTTACAAGGACCTCAAGGGTGTTAATCCAGGAATCTGTCAACATACCATACCCATGAGAGATGATGCAAAACCAAGTAGACAAAGGCCATACACATATAATGAAACATTTTCTAGGAAGACAAAAGAAGAGATTGAAAAACTAAAGGAAGCCAAATTCATTTACGAAATTGAACACATAGATTGGATGTCTCCAATTGCGGTAGTACCCAAGAAGAATGGAAAACTACGAGTGTGTGTTAATCTCAAAAAAGTGAATGCAGCTACCATTAGAGACAACTTTCCTCTTCCAATCACTGAGAATATTTTAGAACGAGTCGCAGAAAAAGAAGCTTATAGCTTTTTAGATGGCTTTTCGTGATACAATCAACTTTTGGTTGACCCAGAAGATCAGGATAAAAGTACTTTTGCAACAGAATGGGGTATTTTTGCCTATCGGGTTATGCCGTTTGGGTTAACTAATTCTCCAGCCACATTTCAAATGTTGATGAGCCATGATTTTAAAGAATATCTTAGGAAATTCTTAGAAGTATATATGGATGATCTATGCATACATTCATCAATCCAGGCTGATCATTTTGAACATCTCAAAAAGGTATTCGAAAAATGTAGACTTTATAGGATTTGCTTAAATCCTGAAAAGTGCACATTCATGTGTAGACAAGGAAAAATTATTGGACATATAGTGTCTAAAAATGGCATAGCTACTGATATTAAAAAAATTCATGTCATTGTTGATTTGCCTAAACCAAAAACAGTCAAGGGGGTACAAGCCTTCATGGGGCACTGTGGATATTACCGATGATTCATCTACATGTACGCTATAATTGCAAAACCCATGTATAACTTGATTACACACTTTGAGTGGACCGAGGGATGTGAATAATCCTTCATGAAGCTTAAGCAAGCTCTCACCTCAGCTCCAATATTGAAAGCACCATATTGGAATAAGATACTCCATATATATGTAGATGCTTCCAATTTTTCTATCGGTTGTATACTAGCTCAACCAGGAGAAAATTGACTTTCCTATTTCTTATGCTAGCCGACAGTTGAACATGGAGGAAAATAATTACACCACCACCGAAAGGGAAGGATTAGGAATGATCTATGCCGTTAAAAAATATAGAAATTACCTATTAGCCAACAAGTTTGTTGTCTTTGTGGACCACCAAGATTTGTTGTACTTGGTCAACAAGCCATGGAGCACAGGAAGAATAATGAGATGCTTAACGGTTTTTTTAACCCAGATTTTGCTGACAACCATTGGAGAACATTGCTGGATTGGATCAGGTGTTGATTGGAGAGGTTCCCATACATAGTCTGTTGGTACAAAGGGTGGCAAAGATTGGTCATCTTGCATGATTTGCAAAGTTTTATCATGCCAGTTTGGTGTGGTTTGATAAGTACACATCCACGGTACTCCCAGAATAACTACTTTGTTAAGATTCTTATCCTCTACCACATGAAACTGATGAGGATAAACTGATCCGTCAAGAGTTATTGGTAAATCTACATGTCCCAGATTGTCCACTGTGCCTTTGTTTGCCACTTTGAACCCCATAGTATTTGGCGTTATATGTTCCTTTGTTAGTTTCCTAAAAGAGGAGTAATTTAACAACATTTGCTCTTGTTCCTGTGTCCACTAATGCACGCTCGGTGGTGCCATCGGCAAGTTACAGCATAATGCATAAATCCATGCCACCTAACCATGTAGCATTCGTTTGTATGGATGCTATTGACAGGGAGTTGATACAATTTTTTTGTTGCCTACCGTTCTCTAAAGGTTTGCTTGTTCCTTCCGCTTTAATATTCTGACTTTGGCTTCTTACTATGCCTGTTCACAAATGTCATGGGCTCGACTTCTACGCTGATCTGCAGAATGTATTGTTTGGAGTTCCTCTCGTGTCAACGAAAGAAGATATTTCTTTAATCTGCGTTCACTCATCCAATTAGGCATCTCCTCTCCTGCTAATTTTGCAAGCTTGATGGCGTCACTTTGTGATATATCATGTATTACAAAAGGCTCCATCCCTCGCTTTTTGAGTTTTTTGGAGTGTTGTTTAAGGGTATACACTAAAACGTAATCCCCTTTTTGGAACTCCTTGGTAATCACATGTTGATCATGGAAAGCTTTCATTTGTCTTTTCTGAGCATATATCTTGGCTACCACTCTTACTCTGGTTTCATCCAATTACTCTAGGGTGTCTAGTATCCCCGACAACTCGTGTCCCGTCCATCCTAATTGTGTTTTGACTCGTAGTTTTTTAATTAAGAATTCCATGGGTATAATTTCATTAATCCCGAACACAAGGTTAAAAGGAGTTGTCCTGATGGAAGTTATAAAAGCTACTCTCTGTAAGCTCATAATCGAGTGTGTATCTTTTGGTCCCAATCAATTCTTGAATCACTGACTATTTTGGTGAGCACCGTGCATAAGATTTTGTTTGTGCTCTTGGCTTGTCCGTTAGCTTGTGGGTGATAGGGTGTTGATTTGTAGTGGATCACCATGAGTTCATCAAGTAAGATTTCAATGAAGTTGTTTAGAAAGTGTGTTCCCCTATTGCTCACTATTTCAATGGGTAGACCATATCAAGTAAAGGTATGTTAAAAAAGAAACTAAATCGTAGTACATGCATTGTTTTTTTGTGTTTCCTTCACTTCCACCCATTTAATCATGTAATCTGCTACTACTATGATGTATTGTGCGTGCAACCTATATGCAGGAGGTATGATAGGGCCAATAAGGTCGATGCCCCATTTGGCAAAAGTGCGCATGCCCCTCATTGGCCGTAACGGCATTTCATCTCTTTGTAGGGGTGGTTTTGTGCATTCACATTCATCACATCATTTGACATAGGTTTTTGCATCCCTAAACAGGGTTGGATACCATATGCCTGAGTGAAGTACTAGCTTTGTCGTTTTATGAGCAGAGAAATGTCCCCTTGGCTGGCCCGAGTGTACTTGTTCTAAGATAATGTAATATTCGCTTTTTGTAGCACACAACCGTAGTTGTTTGTCCTTTTGCTACCTATACAGTTTGTTTACAATTAGCAGATAATGTTTTTCTTCTTCTTCTACAATTCTCATTCTTGCCTTGCCCCATCCCTCTGGGAAGGTCTTGTTTCTTAAGTACTCAGTTATGTGAGTACTCCGTTGGGTGCTTGTGCTATTGGAAACAGGGTGGCATGTTCCATTGGAGGTTGTTTTGTACAGATATCACATGATTTTACATAAGTATGGATGCTGTGTTCCATGATTTGCTAGTAGACTCCTAGTCTCTTTAGCCTTTGGTATGTTTACGTTTCCCCATTGTGAAACCCCGTATGTTGTATATGAGCCTATTTGAGGTAGTATTTGTATTCTAGTTGTACACATAGTCTCAAAATCCCATCCTTACTGTGCTTGTACAATCATCCTTGCTAAAAGCTTGAAAGTTTCTTGTTCGATGTATTATTGATGGTTGTCTTTCCACCTGTAATGATCCGATTGTGAGTAGAGGGATGACCTTTTCACTCTACCTCGAAACCATTTCAATGTTAAACAGACATGAATCTGGAAGATCATCATCAATACCTTCAGGTGCTTCCCCATGGAACAGTGTCAAAAGATGATCTGCTCGTGTGTGTGTGTAGTCCCCTTTTTTACGACTACTGTGAAATCAAACTCAAACAATAGTATAAACCAATGAACAATCCTTCCAGTGTTGCAAGATTTGTTTACCAGATATAACAATGCTTGGTGATCTACAAAGAAAACCAACCTGTTTGCAAGAAGGTAGTGTCTAAATTTTTTGACAGCATATATCATTCCTAGACCTTCTCTTTCCGTAGTGGTTAAATTTTTATTTGCGTGGTTCAACTACCGACTAGAGTAGAAAATTGGATAATCCATTTTCTTCTCTCTTGGCTGGGCTAATATGCATCCTACGACATAGGCTGATACATCAACATGAACGTGAAAGATCTTGCTTCAGCCAGGGGCTTGCAAAATTGGAGCAAAAATTAGTTGTTGCTTCAATTTGTGAAAAGCTTGCTCGCATTCTTCTGTCTATTCAAACTTAGCAATGAGGACATACAACGGCTTAGCTATTACAACATACATGTATATGAAGCACTTGTAGTACCCACAATGTCGCATAAGTTTTGCACTTTTCAAAGACTTTCCCTAGATGCGTTGTGTGATCACTTCTCAAGTGAGAATGAGCACAAAGATCATCCATGTATATCTCAAAAAATTGTCTGAGATATTCCTTGAATGCATGACCCATTAGTCTTTGAAAAGTGGCAAGTGCATTGGTCAGGCCAAAAGGCATTACCCTATATGCAAATATACCCCACTCTATTGCAGAAGCTATCTTATGATGATCTTTTTCTTTGATGTGGTTAACTAGTTGTAGCCGGAGAACCCATCTAAAAAACTATAGACCTCTTTCCCTGCTACTCTCTCAATAACATGATCCGCTATTGGTAGTGGATAGTTGTCTCTGATGGTGGCAGCATTTACCTGTTTGAGGTTTACACAGATACGCAATTTGCCATCTTTTTGGGTACTATCACAATTGGGGACACCCAATCGGTGTGGTCAATCTCGTAGCGTAGATAAACTCCGCATTCTTCACTTTTTCTATCTCTTCCTTAATTTTCTTGGCAAAAGTTTCACTGTATGTGTAAGAACATTGTCTGTGTGGTTTGGGATCACTTTTAAGGGGTATCGTGTGCTGACAGACCTATCCTCTTTAGGTCTTTGTATGACCAAGCAAACACATCTTTATACCGTCTGAGTGTATCTATCAAAAGTTGCTCCTCTTCTTTGGTGAGGTCCATGGAAATGTATGCCAGTTTAGGATCCTCGCTTAGTTCTGCTAAGTTGATGCATTTGGCTTTTCTAGTCCATCATATGAAGCTCCCGGCTCCTTTGGGTCTCGTTTGGTTTTTGCACCACGATTCATCTATCTTGAATAGTATACTTCTTATAGTGAGAAGGTGCATCAAATTTATCATTGTTTGATTCCTCATTAGTTTCCAACTCTGTTGTCCAAACTTCTTTCAAAGCTCGTTTCAATTCATTGTACTTGTTTTTGCACCTGATTTTGGACAACTTCGTTGCTTTTTTTTAAAACACTCTCCGTTTGTGGTTTTTGTGTGTTCTTCTTTTTCATTTTTGTTTTGGTTGAGCCATGTTTCATGTACCTCTTCGATATCTCATCCCTAATCATTTTACAACCCTTCTATGTAAAGGACTGACAATCTCTCATCGTGAGGTGGTTCTCTAGCAAGGCTTCTTTCTATGTATTGCTTCAAACGAAGTGAGGCTTCCTTCACCTTTTCCTTCTCATTTTTTCTAAATGCATAGGTCCAGGAGACAATGTTATGCTTAATTCCTCTCTTTGAGAATTCCTCAGCGAATTCTTGGAGAAGTTTCTCAATCCTTGGGAATTCCATGTTGTTTAAAGGTTGAAACCAGGTCAAAGCAGTCCCTTCTAAAGTCAACCCAAAACCTTCATATTGAGTATGGAAATCACTTACCTGTTCCGCCCTCAACACTTGTTTGAAGATCGAAAATGTGCATACTATCTTCCAATCCTCTATACTTTTTGGGTACACATTTTTCCACTTGAGATGGTCGCATGTGTCAAGACTCTGCAACCATCCTTACCACCCCTAGTCCTCTTGTTGTGGTCTCTCTAGGTTCATAATCTCCCCTTGGCACTATAGCTGGCATCCTATTCGCTATATGTTCATCAAGTCAATCTCGTGTAATAGTTGAAGTGATTCTAGTGGTGTAAGTCACGTCAGGTGATGCACTGTCCCTGTGTGTGTTCATAGAATCCCTAGATTTTGTTGATTCCATAGGCCCTATGTTTAGAAACGGTTTGTGTCCAAAAGAATCTTCCACTCTGGTTCTCACTGCACTTACATGCCCAGTTTCTGGTCGCGTGTGAGTAGTTGTGGTTTTCATTTCTTCTAGATTTACATAGTATTGATGGAGTGGTCCCCCAAAATATGTATATCGTTCTAACTCCTTACGATCCATAGGAGAGTATTTTTGGCCATACTTGTCCATTATGACCACTTGAATAATTCTCCCCTCTGTGTAAGTAAAAACGTATAGTTATTTGCGAACAGTGAGTTCCTTGATGTCGGGTTCATCACATCTATAATAGAGTGTTTGTTCTCCATTATTGAATTTATATAGCCCCACGTAAGTGTTGTCTGTATTAAGCCGCTCTATCTCATCGGTGCGTATGAGCACCATGTTTTGCTTGTCCATTTTGGGTGGTTCATCTGCTAGCTCTTCATCTACCTTGTCATTGGTACCAATCATCCCCCATTTGTCCACAATAAAGGGGTTGTGAACCACTAAGTACATCATTCCCTCTATGTTGAAATATCTATCCCCTTCATAATCAACATCTACAAGATCTTTGAACTCGCTTGGCTTATTTTCCAGCTTAACACAATAGCGATCCATTTCATCCTTATAGATTTTGGCCTTAAGCACATTTTCAAATTGAAACTTTAAATACAAAAATTTTACGTCAGATGCAGGTTGAGAAGTACCCGCCCCCATGGAAGCTGTTTCCTTAGGGTTCAACTTGTTGGAGCCCTCAATCATTAGGCTGTATGATCTTTCTGATGAGGTGTTAGAAAATATTTCCTCTACAATAGGTTCTAAAGGATGATGTGATCTTTGATTCACGCTACCTTCAGTTGAGTGATTGCTCACTTGGTCTATGATGCTAGGATTCCTATTCTAGTACAATCTTCCTGATTGCAAATTTATGGAGAATTCATATTGCAAAATCCAAAGCGGGTTACCTCATTAGCTAGTCTGAATTCCACGTTTTCTGTAACCACGCCATGTGCTCTGCTTTGGGTTATTCTAAAACAACGCAAATAGCTAGCTAATTAGACATAACCCCATATATGGGATCCACAAGATTCTTGCTCTGGCTTAGGTTGAGATGAAGTCGGGCTCTACATTCTTTTCATTGCGACCAACTCCATGGAATAGGTGTAACAGTTCAGTGGTCTACATCAACTGGCTACCACTACAAAAGGTGAGCATAATGCTCACTTAGCTTTCACTAGCACTACATTTTTCTGCTCTTCATTTGTCGTTTGTGCATTGTATCAAGCTCTACTTTTCTATTTGGGTAATTTTCTAGTCAAATAGATTTGAAATGGCACCCAACAAGAAGGTGATAGCCGAGTCTTCTCAGGTACTTGACTATGATCCACTTCTACAGTTTTAAGTACCTGTATCAAGTGATTAATTAAAAAATTAGAGTAGCAGATTAGCAAGTTCAACTCTGGCTATGGTCCTTCCCCGTATAAACAAGAAACAATTCTATAAAGATAATGGTCTTGGGATATTGGAATGGCTTTCAGCATGAGCAGTCATTGTTTTGGGAGAATGTCAAACATGTATTTGCTTAAATCCATCATATGGATGATTGGTTTGCCGGGTATGATCACATTTTAAAAGCTTGACATGTTAATGCCTCTTTGGAATAAAAGGAACAGGTAGGGCTACATTTGAATATTAGTTACATCCTAACAAGACGTGATTTCTTTGGCGTGAGATTTATGGGATGAAGGGGTAACTCACCACTTCAAGATGGATACTGGCTTCTCTGATTCTTGATAAACTTGACTAATTTTCACATGGTATAGTGCTATTATTAATATAACATTTCTTCTTTCGAATATAAAATTACATGGTTACTTAAGATGCAAAGTCCTAACATTTTATCTTTACTGCTAGTGTCTTTGAGTGAATGGCTGGAATTCCACCTAGCTAATGGTTTGATGGCGCTATTTTCTATGCCTATGATATGTACTTGGGCAGATGAGGTTGGCTACAACCTTAATAATAACCTAACATACTCAAGGCTTTCTATATATGTGAACAATGAAATTGCAAAAGAGTTAAGTGGGGATGACATCCCTTGCAGCAGAACCAATACTGTTTTCCTGACAAATAGTTGACATGGGATGGTGGAACGAGTCCCCCTTTACATTTTAAATGGATGGAATTAACTCAATACTACTTGGCATTGGGTTCTTTTGAGTAAAGGATATGAGTGAAGCTAGGTTCCTCTGATTTTACTCATTTTTTTGGCTTGTGTACAGGAGCTACTAATTTGAAGGTACAAAAGCACTTGATAAATATCATGATTTGTAGTTGACCCTTTTGGATATATGCTGGCCTAGGTGGATTTGGACTTTCCTATTATTGCTTGATTGGACCTCTGATGGTACTGATATGGTGTTTTTCTTGTGTAACACCGCCTCGTTGCTTTAGGGATGTTACTTAATGTTGTTTTCTAGTGTGGAAAGATTGGAGAATCCTGTATCCCAATAATCTAGCTCAAGTTTAATGAATATTTTGGCTACTACTGGTTTGGATTGGGCATTGGGGCTTGGATTGTGATGAGCTTGCCTCATTCATATCTACCTCTTTAAGAGTGAACAGGGTGCTCCTCTAGAATCAATTGAATGACATTTGTACTTTTGATAACCAAAGCCTTACATACTGGCTGCTATCTACATTTCTATATTTTGGGGGGGTTTTTTGTCTAATTTTAACCAATGCTACTTTATTTTGTTAAGATGGGGTCTAGGTTGTCTCTAGACCTTTACATATCTCTACGTTCTGCATCATTTGAATTAGATTGTATTTAGTTGTTATACCAAATATTGCAGGCGAGAGTAAGGCTTTTTTGGCTCCAAGGGATAGATCTCTAGTTCAGGATTGAGAGTTGTCTCACTTTTTGGAAGATTTTTTTTTTTGGCCACTCGTTGCTCACCATTGTAATGGATAATATTGTCTCTGGTCTTGATAAGGGACAACTCGCTATAAGCTCATGGAAACCTATTTGGATAGTACAAGGCTTTCTCTGGTTGAGCTGCTCCCATCCTACATCCGGGAAGCAAAACCAAACAAGCTTGATGGCATATAATATCTCCCAATTTTTGTACTCTACTGTCATTCGAGATAGGTTATTTTTGTCTGTAGTTACATCACTTAAAGGCTCTAGAAGGTTTCCATAGTTTGGTAAGATGATTACAGTCCATTCTTGTTGATGGTCAATTTCTTGATGATTCATCAGCCTACTTGGCCTTCTGATGAATTTAAAACTGCTGGCTCGGTGGATTTAATGGCTTTCGATAGCCTAATGTTGGGCATAGCCTGCTGCTCCAAGTCTTCTTATTGACTACTGGTTTTTGTTACACTTTTATACAGTGTTTTGCTAACATTTCTTACATTAGACCGCTTCAAAAATCACGACCTTTGATTTTTATATGACTTCTAAAAGAGGCTATTGATCAGGACAACAACTTCTTGGACATGTTGCTTAGGTTGGACTAATTTGGGCTACTAATGGCATTGGTATACAGGTTTTTTGTTATAGTATTATGGAAGTTGCATGGAAAATACTGGCCCAAATAGCTTGCTGGTTTTTATTACTTAACAAAGGGTTTTAATTTACTTGGTTTGTGGAGAAACTCATGATCAATGAGGGAAATAATACCAAAAGTTTTACACATCAAGTTTCTTTACATCACCATCTTTTTTCCTTTTCTTTCTAGTGCATATGTCACATGGATGACAACTAGAGTCACCCGAGTTACCTGTAATACTATTTGGAAGCTAACCGCTTGGTTGTTTTTTTATTGTGGATGCAGGTAAGGGTGCTCTCTCCTTGGTTGCTGATTGAAAAGAAGAAGTACTGTACATTTAACTGCCTCACTATACAACACCATTTTCCTTAGTTTCGACCTGTAAATGTGGATGTATTTTTTAGATATGTCTCTTAATGAATACATGATTAGGTACTATAATTGTAGTCAAAGGTCTTTACATGGGTGCTCTTTGGTGCACTTTAGTGACTAACCCTTCCTGTAAATTGTACCCTGTACTATCTACTAGAGTAGGCACCTCCAAGTTACTCACCTCTCTCTCCTTTCATTCACGATATTTCTTCCCCTTGAGCCCACATCCATGTGACTCATGGGAGAAAGAAGACCCACTCCCATTTTGAAAATCAAAAATATCTTATAGTCTTTTGTTTTGTCAATAAAATTGATTAGGTCTAATCCTAATCAAGGCTCCCAAAAACCTATAAATAGAGCCCATTCCTCTTTGTACAAAAAATATGTACACTATTGCACACTACGTTGAGCATAGCACACTCTAGTCTCTATCTTAGTTGTACGAAGAGAGAGCCAGCTCCATATACACCATCACCTTGGTGAAGACAAGCTTGAGCTAGTTTGAGTTTGTGATTGAGTGCGAGTAATTTATACTCCTCCCATCATTGTTGTATCTACTCCAACATCAATAAAATTGATAGATTTGTTGCAATTGTTTTCCGAAGGCTCATGCTTCTCTTCCAATTTGGCTTGGCAAACTCACTCACTTCCATAATGTAACTTGTTCATTGAAGGTTATTTTCTTGTTGCTTGTGCTTGTGATTCATTGATTAGGTTGTTTCTTTGGATACCATTGTAAGAGGGTGGATGGTGAGAGGGATCCCATAACCCCAAGACACTGTGCTAATGCATAGTGCTATAACCATATCTTAAGTGTTGTCACTTGAATCCCCAAGCTCTAGGTACCTCCTTGTGCGAATCATAAGGTTGAAGCTAGATTGTACACAATCTCTCTCTCTCTCTCTCTCTCTCTCTCTCTCTCTCTCTCTCTCTCTCTCTCTCTCTCTCTCTCTCTCTCTCTCTCTCTCTCTCTCTCTCTCTCTCTCGCTCTCTCTCTTTTGTGTTTTAGTGTGTGAGTGTGTTGCATTGGTGTAAGGGCTAGAGTATATCTCTTGCTTGATTGTGCGTTTTCTCTACAATTCTCCTTTCTCGCGTCTTAGTTCTCTCTCAAACTAGGTGGTGCCCCTTGTGTAGTTGGGTTTTGGCTATGGGTTTGCTATTTTGGTTTGTGTTATGTTGTGCCTCATCGCCTTTGAGTAGAACCAGAGTCTTGAAGGTTGTCTAGAGGCTTCTTTTCTTGTTGTCTACCGCGGACAGCCTTCATTTTGGTGCCCCCATTGAGGACGAGCAATTTTGTTATTGCCAAGCTAAGACTCCAAGTCTATTAGTCTTTTTATGAATAACCCACCACCTCCAAGTCCGCATGTAATTCATTTTCATCCATTTCATTGGGTGCACAAAATCCAGGTAAACGTGCACATTGATAGGAAAATATTATTTCAACAACGTATTGTTTCTTTTTGGTCAAGAGTTGTTAAGGGATATTCTTCAATAACCAAATCCTATCATACTACCCATTGTAGACTACACTCTCCCCTTTGACGTGCATGTTTGTATCTTGTATTAGCTAGGTTAATGAATCAAGAGGACTTGTATCGTACTTCCATTCCTTTGGCTAGGCAAGATGTGCATGTAATAGTTGGTACAAAGTTTTAATTCCAATGTGTTTTCCATCATATGTTTGAACCTAGGCAAGTAGCAGCTATCAATGCTTGTACTCCGTTGCAATAGATTGCGATAAGACTCACATAGTTGAACATAACCTTACTTTTCACCTTTGCTTAAATCTTCACTCAACATGCTTGAAACCTCCTCTATGATTAAACCATGAGCTTGAGGTTGCATACCTTCTCCTTTAGGTTCGGAGTCATCTATGGTGACTCCGAATAAGTCTGCATCTACCTTCAGCATGTTGTCCTCGCTTTCCTCTTCCTCTGTGCTAGTATAGCCTTCATCATAGCCCGTCTCTGTTTCGTATTTGTAACTCGTCTTGTCGCCTTCATCTTTAACTACCATAGGACGAGAAATTCTCTCCTTGGTCTTCAAATCAAGCACAATTTGTCTTCCCCTTTCTTTGCCAGGCAAGGTGAACACTTTGCTCTCCCACCTACTTTGCTCCTATCGCCAAAAGCCATGGCCTACCCAAAATGATCAAAAAAGCATTATCTCGTGCCTTCGTCACTCTATGAGGCACTCTATGCCCATCACCTTGACCTTCACATCCTGAGCCACACCCAGACACTTGGCCTTGGTATGGTTATCTATCCTCATGCGCACATTCGACTTGACTACTGCCTTGAATTCTGTTTCCCTCATGGCCGCTTTTGTCATGACGCAAACCTGCGCTCCACCGTCTATGTAGGCTTTTACCTGCATCCTCTTTTCTATAATTGCATCCACAAGCGGAAGAACATCAGTGGGGCTACCTACCCTCAAAGCCATGTTTTGCACCGCTTGCACAATTCCCTTAGCTCTTGGCAGCCTGGTGCTAACACTTGTGGACCACTGTCTCCTTAACTTTGGATTTAAAGCTAACAGCAGCTGACCAAAAGTAATGTTTGCCTTTGGATTTTGAACATCACTCACCAGATTGTACTCGGGATAGCCACGCCCTAGCTGGAAATCTGCTTGTTTGATTTTGTGACGCCTCCTTATCTTGCTAGGCTTGGGATGCTATCTACCTTCGTACACCTTCTCTTTGCCTTTGCGAGCTCTGGTCTCCCATTCTGTTTCTGTCTACCTCTCAACTCTTGCTCTCTTATTGAGCAAAAATTTGACATCCTGCTTTTCCACCCCTATGGTGTTTACTCTTGGGACTTTGCCTCCGTTTGGAGGATCTGGCTGCACAGGATTCTCCACCGCTTGCTCTCTTGGACCATTGAATTGCCCTTGACCTCGACCTCTACCAAAAAGCGGGTAGATGCCTCCTCTCTCTCTCTGCGGTTGAGGACAATCAGGTGCATAATGACCCTCTTCTCCGCAATTGTAACATGTACCTGGAAGCGGCCTTGCCCTGCCCCTTGCTCCTCTTGGTTGTCCTCTATCCATGACATTGAGTCGCAATTCCTGCATTTGCTCGGACAAATCTTGCACCGTGCGCACCCAATTTTGCGGCACAACAGCTACACATTGATTTCCATGATTTTCCTCGCGTATAGCCTCTCTTGGACTTTGCGGTTGAGCATGGGCCATCGTCTCATAGCCTGACACACCCTGCTCTATCTTCTTCTTTATCTTTGTGCTCTTTGATTGGGAAATCGCTACTGCACCATTGTAATTATCTAGGCTCTTGAAATCGACTTTCTCTCTCACCTTGGGTTGCACACACGCCATGAAATTATCTAGCTTGAAGTAGTCTCCATTAGTCAATTGCATGGTTGTCGCTAGCTATGCCCAACGCTCTTCAAAATGACCCAAAAACAAATTGAACTCTTCACTTACATCTTGCTTAAGTGCTTTCAGCTTCACATCCATCTCGACTGGGGATGCCTCCTTGCAAAAGTCGTGAAGAAACCTCGCCCGCAGAGCCGTTCATGCTTTCTTTGGTTCGCCTTCCAACGCTTCATACCATGCCTTAGCTGTACCATGCATCACCAAACAAAAAGTCTGCATTTTGCTATCCTCGTTCGGCATACGTAATGATAGCACGTACAGCTTGAAATTCGACATCCACTCATCAGGGGTCTCTTCGCCTGTGAAAATCGATCCATAGCTTCTTGCTGCCATGAGTTCCAACACGAAAAACCACTTCTTTTTTATTAACTGGGAGCAATCAGCGTGCTCCTCCGGGGGGGCATCAGAAGATGGAGAGGGGGAATGTGGGAATACGCTAAACACAAACACAAGGGCCTCTCTATAGCTCAGGGTATCCACAACACCGCTATCCTCTTGGAAAACACCTTCACAAGCACACCTTACACTAGCACACAACCACTTTCTCAATTTCAACTGCTCAAAAACTCCACAAATCCACCACTCAACACACACCTACTTCCATGGCCTGTCTCCACCCTTACACACACTCACAGCCGCTCAATCTCACTCTCTCACACAAAACACCATCGGTCCAGGGGGGTGCACACATCCACACAGCCGATACTGAGGGGAAACATGAAAGCAAGAGAAAGAGAAGGGGGGAAGGGGAAACAATAGCAAGAGGGGGCGATGGTGGCTTGATTCACTTCAAAAGGCATGTACATTGGCTTGCACTGCCATCACTATGGCCATTTTCAAGAAAAAGTTACAAAGGGGCTAGTTTGTCAGAGAATTCCACTTTGCAGGCTTCAAATGGCACCAAAAAAGCCAGCAAAAAGCCCCTAATTTGATTCAATTTTGATTTTTATAGGGGGGGTGTTCAATTTGGAAAATTGCTCTCTCATTGGTCCATTTGGTACCCTAATTTGGTATTTTTTGGGAAGGGGGCAACGTCTTTCTTCATCTGCTCAATCCTTGTCTCTTTGCACTTTGGGGGGGGGGGGGGGGGGGGGCAATAGCGATGTCGCTATTTCCCCTAGGATTCCCTTTATTTTTTATTTTTTTCTCCTTCATTTTTACCCCTTTGTGGGGGCCTAGCTTTGCACCGCTTTTTTTTTACCTAGCTTTGACCCTTGGCCACCTTTTTTCTGGCTCTTTTGACCTTTTTTTTTTTGGCCCTTGCCTCTGCTCTCTCCTCCTTTCTCTTTGGTCCCGGCCTTTGCCAGGCCTTGGCTTGAAACGGGCCCCTTTACTTTGCCTTATATGCCTGGCGGCTTCGGGCCCTTTCTCTCTCTTTCTCTCTCTTTGGGTATTGCCCCCTCAACACTTGATCTCCTGGCTACCTTCCAGCCTTCTTTTCACCTCTGCGGGATGTGCCCCTTGCCTCATGTCTTGGGGAGGGGGGCATTAGCGAGATCGCTAATGCCTCTCTCCTCAATAGCCTTCAAAAAGGTCCCTCCTAGGGCCGTGGGATCGGGCCCTTCATGGGCGCCGCTCCTCCTCACGCTTCATGCGGGCATGCCATTTGTTAAAACTGTCGGAAATCCGCCCTGCGGGGCCGCCGCGCGCCACCTAGTTTGCCACCGCAGCGCCCAAGGCTCATGCCATAGCCAACGGGGTGAGGGAGCTCCCCACTCTCTCGCCCTTTATGGCCTAATGGGGGCTCATGACCCTGATTATAAAGCACGCCATCCAGAGGCTTTGTTGCACATATGGGGCAATGCGGTGCCACATGGCAGCTGTGGGATGCCTCCCCTTTGGATGGCCTTCAAGGTCTCGAAAAACCCCCCATTTGAACTTTTTTTTAAATCGTTTTTTTTTTGGCTTGTATTGAGTGCTATGCCATGTTCTGCCCAGTTGGCCTATGCACCATCCTCGCTGAGCCCAACCGAAACTTTTCATTCCAATCTTCAAGTTCCCATACCGATCCCGCAAGGCAACTTTAACCCGACCTCGATCGGTGCACCCCAAACCGGGAAAAAATCATCTGACTTCTCACGCTTACCACAAACTGCTAACTTTGGCCGAGCATATCTCCGTGCTCTAGACTTGGATCCACGTGCCATGACTTCTTGCTAGCATCATAAGCTGCATACTATGCACTAGACACCTGGTGAGCTCATGAAAATTTCAGATGGCACCTTTCCTAATGCGGGCAAGTGGGCTTATAATTGGGTCCCAGAAAAATTTCAACTAACCATATCTTGCTAACCAGAGCTCTGATTCACAATCGGAGAAGCACTGTAACTTGAGCACTACAGATGTATCCATTGACACCTTCCCAAGCCACCTGTCCCTAGATGCCCTGTCCGTCGGGGATTTGCAACACCTTCTAACTTTGATTTGCAATATCTTGAGCACCTGGGCTCCATTTGACAAGCCGTCTAGACTGGCTTGTAGAGCACACTGAACACTACATTTCAAGGCACTGACTTGGCATTTTCGACACCTTGATATACCATCCCATCTGGACCATTCCACAACACTTTTGGCCTAAAAAACCGCATGGAGCATACACTTCTGCTATACATTGGCTCCCCACGATCTTGGCACCTGCCCTAGCCTTCTGCACTGGAGTTGATTGCTTCCTCTGCCTGGCATAGATCATTTCCTAGCTTAGACCAACTTTAGCTGCGCCAACGTGTCAATTCACCTTGCACAAGTTGTAGGTCCAAGGGGATAAGCAAAGAAGAGCGAGAACCACGACCTAGGAGGCAATGTTGGAATTGCAGAGAATCTGCCATGGGATGTATAATTGTGCAATCCGTGCTTTTGCAGAGGCCAAATGTTTCTCAATCTCCACTACGAGGAGTGGAGGGAATGCCACCTTTGCCTGACCTAAATGTGGATGTTGTAGAAGTCACACAAGAAAAAGAGTGTGACATTGAAGCAAATGGCATCAAACATGGGCGTGGGAAAGGTAAGGAAAAAGAAGGTGTAACGTCACAAAGTGACCATGGATGAGGAAAGAAAGCAAAGGAAACCAACAAAGCCAAGAGTACTTCACGTCACATCAACCTTCAAGACTTCCCTCTTGGACATGGTATGGCTCCCTACAACCTTATGGAGGACATGAGAGGTAAGGGTCCAAGCATATCGTGGCCTCAATTTATTGCATTGTGCCCACGATCTAGGAGGGAGTTAAAAAAGGCAATAATCACTAGGATAAAGATAAAAGAAAATGTTCCTGTTGTAAAAAATGCACAAGCTCAAATGGATAAGAAATTTACACCGGTGCTAGATTGCTATATCAGAGGAAAATTAGTTAGTAAGGGTCTAGTGGATGGGGGTGCACAGGTTTGCATCATGACAGAGGACCTTATGCAAAGACTAGGCATGCACGTTCATGAGACACCTGAAATTAAAGTGAAAATGGAAAATAATAGCAAGGCTAGGTGCTTAGAGTTTGTAAGAATGTTTCTATGGAATCTTTTGGTGTTAATAAGGCAATTGATTTGTATGTTATATCTACAAAGGGAAATGGCTATCCATTTATCCTAGGTAGACCATGGCTAATAAGAATATGAGCTTTGTAGGATTGAAAAAGTGAAAAATTGATTTGCAGGAATGACAATCACGAGAAGGTTGTGTTTGACATGAAGGAGAAACGTCAAGGGGAGCTCCATGAAGAATCCTTTCAAAGTGAAAGCGGGAATGATTGGACCGATGGCACCTCATAAGAAGAAAGTAGCGGTAGCACTGTGGTGGAGGAGTCATCCATTGAAGTCATGGGGGTAATATTTAGGCCAAACAACAAGGAGACAACTTGTCAAGAATTCAAGGAAGTAAGCCCCCAAGAGGAGCAAGGTGTGCATGAGGAAGAAATGTTACACGATATATTCTCCAAGACACTCACATGGGAGGAAAAAGAGGATTTTAAAACTGTGCTAAGAAAGTTTCGTAGGCTTTTTGCTAAAGATTACACAGATGTACATGGAGTGGATTCCATCCAACACAAGATTGCTAAAGCTAGAGGCCAAACCTAAAAAACAAAAACTACAAAGGTTAGGAGTCATCAAGGAGCAAGCGCTACTCAAAGAGGTGAGAAAGCTTCTAGCAACAGGGTTCATCTAGCCTATAGAGAGTTTTGAATGGGTCTCTCCAGTTGTGTTCACACCAAAAAAGAATGGAAAGTGGAGGGTATGTGTCGACTATCAACCTCTCAAACGAGGCAACAAAAAGGGGTCACTTTCCCCTCTATTTCAAGGTGAGATTCTTAATGAGGTGGCAGGTAAAGAAAAGTACACGGTATGTGTTGGATACTCTGGTTACTTCCACATAGGTATTGCATTGGAGGATCAATTGAAAACAACCTTCATCACTCCTTGGGGTTGTTATGCTTTTACAGACATGCCGTTTGGTTTGACAAATGCTCCAGCAACATTTCAATGTTTCATCAACATGGTGTTTCAAGCATTCTTTTGGAAGTCTATTAGAGTGCTCATCCATGACTTTTGTATCTATATCTCTAAAGCATTGCATCTACAGAAGATAGAAGAAGGGTTGAAGAAGTTATATGACATGGGAGGTCAACTGAACCCCTACAAGTGCCACATAGGTGAGGATGAAGTGGTCTTTCTTAGTTACAAGTGCTTCTTCCAAAGGCATTGAGGTGGATCCAGCAAAGTAAAAAGCTCTGATTGAGCTACCATCACCAAATAATCTTAAGGAGGTAATTTCATTCATTCAAATAGGGAAATACATGTCACACTTTATTCACTTGGCATCGAGGTTACTTCACCCCCTTTAGAAGTTGACACAACAGGTAGAGTTTGCATGGTTTGATGAGCTTGAAGAGTACTTTTCTTGTGTAAAAGCGGTTTTATCATAGCTACCAACACTCATGCCTCGTCGTTGGGAGTTCACATGTTTTGTTAGCTCAAGTGTGGGTAAGGAGACATTGGGTGCAGTTTTGTTGTAGCAAGATGCACATAGCACTAGGTACTTTGCTAGCAGGGTCATGAATGCACTTGAAAATAATTACACAAAAGCAGAGTCTATGATGCTTTCGCTTGTCTTTGTGGTGAGAAAGTTTAGGTCGTACCTTCTGCCAAAACCTGTTATCATACTCACTGGCTGAAAACTTGTTTCCTTGGGTGTCATCTCAAATGACACTAAACCCCAGGATTTCAAAATGGATCATGGAATTGCAAGAGTTCCAATACTCTTTCAAGGTAGAAGATAGTGTGCGTCCACAATTAGCAAGGATTCTCACCTATAGAATGCATGAGAGTGGCATCAAGGTTCCTAAAGTAAAGAAACTACCCTTACCACCACCTAAAAGTCTTCCTAATGCATTCACCTTGTTCTTTGATGGAGAATTTAGGAAGGTTACAGGAAAATCAGAGGGAGGGCTTGTGTTGCTTGATCTATATGGTGAAGTTTGTATGAAAGAACATGTAAATTTTCCAGGTTCTATGAGAAACAATGAGGCAAAATATGACATAGTAATCCATGGTTTGCAAATGTGTGTCGCTCAAAAGTTATGACGTCTCATGGTAAAAGGGGATGCGCTTCTCACTGTGAAGAAAATTCTGGGCATTTGGGCTTGTAAGAATGAAAGATTAAGGCAGAAGGCTCATGCCATCCATAGACTCTTCAATTAATTTGAAGAAGTGCAATTGTATCATATCCCCACGAAACAAAATGAGGATGCTAATATGCTTGCACAAAAAGTGGTTGCAAGTGTTGAGAGTGAAGTGCAAGTCACTTTGGCAGCAATAGTGGTAAAGAAACCAGGCTACCACGGGATGGAGTCGCTAGCTCCTATTGTGGGTTACATTCTAGAGGGTGAGTTTCTAGAGGGCTTGAGAAAGGCTCAAAAGCGGAGCCTCATGAAGAATACAAGTTCTTATTTGTTCTTAGAAGGTGCCCTCTACCAAAGAGGAAAAGACCAAGCTTGCAGGAGAATTCCAACAACCAAGGAGCTTCCAACCATTCTTGAAGATTTGCATAAGGAAACGTCTGGTAGTCATTTTGCACAAGAGCTCACTGTGAACAATATTTTGCTTGCTGGGTATGTTTTGCCAAGCTTGCACATTAACGTTTAACATTTGTGTAAAATCTGCCACAAATGTCAAGTAAATGGAAACAAGCTCCTGTTGCATGGTCCACATCAATTAGTCCTTGCAAATGGACCATTTGAAAAATGGGGCATTAATGCTATGGGTCCATTTCCTAGGTCTAAAAATGGAAAATTGTACATCTTTGTGGCCATAGATTACATGACTAGGTGGGTAGAAGCTCAAAGTGTGGCAAGAGTAAACGAGAGGACAAATAGAAAATTTGTGTGCACTCATATTTGTTGCATATTTGGCACATCTTTAGATATTTTTTATGATAATTGTCCTGTATTTAGGAAGGGCTTTCTCATAGAAGTTTGTGATGAGCTTCACATCCTACATTGGTATAGCACACCCTACTATCCTCATTCAAATGGTTTGATAGAGAAAGCTGATGTCATCATTGCAAGAATCATCAAGAAGACAGTAAAAAACAAGACAAAGCTATCGAATGACTTCTTGGATGGAGCGTTGTGGGATTATCAAACTACCGACAAGGATACACCATAGTTCACACCCTCACACCTTGTCTACGGCCAGGAAGCTTTGCAACCCATCAAGCTCAACATTACAACCATGCATCTCCAAGGAAGAGTAGCACACAGCAAAGACGAAGCATGGATGGACCGCCTTCTCACCTAGGTAGAGCTAGAATGGAAGAGAGAAGCGGCTTACAAGTTCTACAAAAGAAAGACTACACAAGTAAAGGAAAAACCCAATAAGAAGGTGAAGGACAAAGGCATCAAAGAAGGAGACTTTTTCTTAATAGCCTTGATAACCGCTTTGATGTGAAGTTCAACACTAGATGGAAGGGTCCCTACATCATGAAGAAGGCTTCAACTCAAGCTATTATCAACTCATGGATTTGGACAGAAAGGAGGTTACTGAGAAGGTTAGTGGGTTTTGGTTAAAGCCCTATTTGAGTTGCGTTCTACCAAAGGATTAGCCAAAGCATCATCAAGGAGCTACATCATCACGTAAGTTGTGTAGTTTGGTTCATGTCACTAGTTCAAGCTAGGGTGACAAAGCACTACAAAATGAAAATCTAGTGGAGGCACCAATCATCATGTACCATCATCTTGAGGGAGGGCTAATAATAGCCAATTTTTTTGGCTAACCAAAATTGCCATAGTGAGCCACTTCACCCAACAAAAACACCTTAGCATGATGGCTAAGCTCGGTCCTACATTCTACGTAGGTGTGTGTGTGTGTGTGTGCGATTTTTTTCTTGTATTTTATTTAAAATCCTCTTCTAGCTTATTATTAGCTAGGAGATCCAAAAAAAGAAGTGGATATATATTATGGCCTATTTGTGTATATAATCTATTTTTATCCAAGGGTCTATGTACCGTTTTTTTCTCACACATTCCATTTATTTTTATAAATATCTTTAATTAATTATGTAAATATTTGCAATTAGGTGTGTGCTCTATCAAACAAAAAATTAATTCCATGCATCCTTGCCCTTCATCATACTTCTTGTATATAATCCAATATAATAAATAAATTCCTCCACGTGAGAAATATTCACATTTTACTATTTCCATAAGAATGACTTTTGTCGCCGTTGTCACTTATTATCACTAAAATCTCTTCACATTTCACATACTTTTTCTTTGTCCCCAAAAATGATATCAAGGGAGGGTCCTCGCATTTGAATCTACCATATCACTTGTGTCTTTTTAGTTTTGTTATTTTTATTATACTTTGGGTATCTTGATTTATTTATACACTACTTTGTTTCTTTTCATCACATGCATATCATATATTTGCGGAAAATCCTTCTCCACATGGGGATATTAATATCTTAGTACTCCTTTGTCACTCTCCTAGGCTAGGGGGGTCACTCTCTTGAAGGCTAAAGAGAATCAAAACAAACAACGAACTCAATCAAAGACTTTTTTGGGGAGAAAACACATGGTGTTGCTAGGTTTTT
Organism: Adiantum capillus-veneris; assembly: GCF_014529385.1. Classification (NCBI taxonomy): domain Eukaryota; kingdom Viridiplantae; phylum Streptophyta; class Polypodiopsida; order Polypodiales; family Pteridaceae; genus Adiantum; species Adiantum capillus-veneris. The sequence goes on from NC_140944.1 coordinate 37,766,627, forward strand.
AAAAATTATCTCCTATCCTATTATGAAGAAGTGGACAACATGAAAAATTTGACACGTGATTTAAAAAATGCTCTCAAATTGTTTCAGTATTTTTTGTCTTCAAGTGCCAAAGAGACGGCTAGATCTAAAAGATACACAAGTTGTAGCCTTGACACTAAAAGAAGACAATCAGAAGCACCAATAGCATAGCTCAATTCCTCTCTCTAGAATCAAACTCATATTACCATAGCCTCTTCATCCTTTCACAAAAAGAGAAAAACTTGCAAATAACCAAGCTCAAGCTCTACAAAAGGAGGAGTATGATAATGGAAAAATCAACTTTTCCATGGTCAAAAGAACTACACCGACAGAGTTCTACAAACGGTTCATTCACTAGAGGAGATAGGTGGAAAATTCCCTTTCCATCTTGTGGCTTCCATCAAATTATGTATATTCTCATCCTTCTCTTTTTATCATTGTATAAATCATGTAATGCACCTTGAGTGCATATGCCATGTAATTTTAACCCATCCTATTAACTACAAACTATTAACACTAATGAGTAACCCTTCTTGTAAATTTCACCCTCTACTATCTACTAGAGTAGGCACCTCCAAGTTACTCACCTCTCTCTCCTTTCACTCTCAATAATTCTTCCCCTTGAGCCCACATCCATGTAACTCAAGGGATAATGAAGACCCACTCCCATTTTTAAAATAAAAAATACTTCATAATCTTTTGTTTTGTGGATAAAATTCATTAGGTCTAATCCTAATCCAAGCTCCCAAAAACCTATAAGTAGAGCCTTTTCCTCTTTGTAAGAAAAATCTCCACACTATTTCAAACTACATTGAGCATAGGACACTCTAGTCTCTATCTTAGTTGTTGTAAGAAGAGAGAGCCAACTCTATATACACCATCACCTTGGGACAATGAGAAGCTTGAGTTGGTTTGAGTTTGTGACTGAGTGCGAGTAAATTATACTCCTCCCATCATTGTTGTATCTACTCCAACATCAACAAAATTGATAGATTGGGTGAAATTTTTTTTGAAAGGCTCATGCTTCTCTTTCAATTTGGCCTGGCAAACTCACTTGGTTTCATAAGGTAACTTGATCATTGAAGGGTTTTTTCTTGTTGCTTGTGTTTGTGATTCATTGATTTGGTTGCTGCTTTGGCTACCATTGTAAGATGGTGGATGATGAGAGGGATCCCATAATCATAAGACAATGGGCTAGTGCATAGTGCTATAACCAAATATTAAGTGTTGTCACTTGAATCCCTAAGCTCTAGGTACCTCCTTGTGCGAATCATAAGTTTCAAACTAGATTGTACTCTCTCTCTCTCTCTCTCTCTCTCTCTCTCTCTCTCTCTCTCTCTCCCCTCCCCCTCCCTTTCTCTCTCTCTTTTGTGTTTTAGTGTGTGAGTGTGTTGCATTGGTGTAAGGGTTATTGTATATCTCTTCCTTGATTTTGGGTTTGCTCTACAATTCTCCTTGTTGCATCCTAGTTCGCTCTCAGACTAGGGGATGCCCTTTATGTAGTTGGGTTTTGGCTGTGGGTTTGTTGTTTTGGTTTGTATTTTGTTGTGCCCCAGCCCCTTTGAGAAGCAGGGGAGCCTTGAAGAGTGTCTAGAGGGTTTAACATCTTCTCACAAGGGCTATGACTATTCTTGTCAACGGTTTTCCTTCTGGCCAGCGTTCTATTCCTCCTTTCCAAGGCCAAGGATTTCCTGGTTGGAAACCAAAGTTGTTGTTAATTCTTAAAGGAGAGAAACTCTCTGATATTGTCCTTGAAAATCATGTACGTCCTCCTCAGTCTACTGTACGGATCATGACAACGTGCTTATCATTGAAGGGAATATACTTGAAAACTCAAATGTTGTGTATACGGACTGACAAAATGACATGACAAAGCAGTGCGTCAGTATATTCTTTCTGCTCTTACTCATTTCCTTTTTCTTGATGTGTACGAACTGCCTACTTTCCACGACATATGGAAGTACCTTATTGCAAAACTTTAGAAGAAATTTACTATAAAAATACTTTATTTGAGAGGTTTGCTTAACTAGTTACAATATGAAGTTGGTACTACCATGACAGGATATAATGAGTCTCTCAAATCTATTATTAATCAACATGCTGTTGCCGGTGATGTTGTTCCACAAAAACAACTCATTACACTTCTCTTTTGTTGACACGGTGAAGGACTCTTCTTATGATAACATTGATACCATTCTTTTTAATAAAGATGTTCTTGATTTGGACCAATCCTACATGTCTTTAATTGATTACTCTCAACATCAAGAACGGCGTAATGTTGAACATGATATACTATGATTTCACAAGAGGAGACTGAGTCACAAAAGATGGAACGTGATTTTTATGCTCAAAGGCGTCCATTTCAACGAGGAAACCGTAGAGGTGGCTGTCGCGGTAATACTTTCTCTCATCTCAAATTTCTTAATAAACATGTTCTTATTATAATAGAAATGACCATACTTAAGATGATTATTGGGCACGTCAATATGATGAAGAACACAATATTACCACTAGACAACCACGTTTATCTAGCAATTTTTCTTCTTCTTATGAATATCTAGACAATCTGCTCATCCCACTAAAATGTGATATAAGCGTCTATTCAACACAAATCATAATAGATCATATGCTACTAAACATCGAAACATTATTGTACCAGAGCCAAGCTATGTCCTATGTTCAATTCCTCCATATAGAATACTTCATGTACGTGATTCTGGTGCTACAGGAAATATGAAATATTAGTCTAAGTAGCTTCATAACTATCATCCACTACCTGTTCAACATGTTGTCTATCTTGCTGTGATGATACGACTTGTCAAGTAAAGGGTATTGGAGATTTATATATTGGTACCTTATCTTCTTTCACTTGAATATTTGCAAGAAGGATTACATGTACCAGATCTTCAACATTGTTGTGAAGACAGAGAAAGAGAAGAACATAGAGATGATACACAGAGAGTGCAACCCCAGAGTGCAGAGAATACATACACAAGAGGGTATATATATAGAGGGGACCCAGGGCTATATTTAGAGTAGATTCACATATAAGCTCAACATCTCCGCTCAAAAAAGGGTCCTTAATTGTGGATGAAAAAACCTTGGGGACTCAAGGGAAAAACCCACAGCCCTATATATACCAATCGTTATATTAATATATTGATCAATTTACAAAAATGGTTTATAAGGAGTGACATCACTCTTGTTATATACAGCGATAGCCTCAAAGGCTCAATGTAATGATTTTATTAACTCTTGAAATACTTCAAAGAATGCTTTGGATCATCTTCAACTTCGATAAACATATACCATCTTTGAGATACTTCACTTTGTCTTTGAGTTACGTGTAATCTGTCAATATCAAAAAATCAAAGAGCACTAGATGGAAATCATATCAATGTGAGAGAAATATACTCACATAATATCTTTAGAGATGGTTTGTAATTTTACAATCAAGATTAAACCCATGTATATATTATATAATGTTCTTAACATAAAATATCATGTAATATGTGCACATATATACAAAGCTCATACTTAAATTTTACCATGGTAATCTCTTATTTGTATGTACTCTATTCAATGTAAGTTTTCTTGATCATAAATTAATCACAATAGAATGGCATCACAGAGAAATATGAAGAAACAAAACAATATTATGACATCATGAAATGATTATCTTAATCCTTACAATTGAACATGAGATAATATTATGGCATAGTAAATCAAAGCCATAAAATAATAATCATTTCAATCATAATAAAATATCATGAAAAAGAACCATGGCATCACTCTTTCAATCATAAAAACAATCATCATGGATTAACACCATGGTACAAGACTCATTGAAAGGATAAAAAATCATTATGCAATAATTATATGGAATAAAAATTGTCTATATCATAAGGATTCATTGGGTAGTATTCTCTAATACCGCAATCAGTCAAAAAATACTAGCTGTGAGTTTCCAGCCATTCCTGTTAGTTCTAGCTTTCAATCGACAAAATTTAACAAGATTTTTCAATAGCAAACAATTTTACTCACAACATCAACAATTCAGGTCCAATTTCATTTTTTTTAAAGGCCCCAGGTTCTTTGTGGACTACCTCCTTATGTGGTAAAATTCTGCTTTTGTTCTAACTCAGAGAAACATGGATCACAACACGATCCATGTTGGGAATCCAAATTGACTTTTCTTGGTAGCATCAGATTCAACATGATTAGTAGGTACTATGGAATCTTTTTTTTATAGAAATGGACCTCTAGATTGAAAAATAGGTCAATTGTGACACTTTGCCAGAGTTCTTGGTAGTTTTGGGCTTTTGGTATGGTTTTTTATATCCAGATTCAATTTTGAAAAGGCCACTAGACTCCTTATGATGTCCTCTAGCTATGATGCAAATTTTGTATTAAATTGTGTCAGAGGAACATGGATCGTGATCCATGTACCTTATTGCCATAATGTACTGAAACTTGACACAGAGCTAGTCCTTTGTCTACTGATGCTGGATATATGGTTTTTTGAGTATTTTGGAGTTTTTTAGGTCAACCAAAAGTTAGTTTTAGGGTCTGTTCCAGGGGTTTCCCCCTTTATCTGTTTTTTGCCCTTTTGGCCCACTTTTTGACCTTTTTTTATAAGAGTGATTTGGGAGAAAGTACTTCAAATGTTATCACTTTTCTACCTATCAAATATCAACTCAAAATTCCAAAAAGGTACATGGATTGCCATCCATGTTTGGCTAGATTTTGGCATGACCTTTGGTGAGTTTGTGACAAAGGGTATGGTGATGCTCTTCCCCAAATCTTTTTGGATTGGACCAACTTTTTCCAAGTCAAAAGCAAGATTTTGTGATTTCTTTGTGGATTTTTGCAAACAACTCCTTTTTTGGTATTTTGATCAGGTTTTTTCACTTTTTTGATGTGGCTCTTTTGGAAAAGTTGTTCCCTTAGTAATGAGGAGTGTACTAGTCAAATTTCCCTTACAAATGTCTATCAGGTACATGGATCACGATCCATGTTCGACAGCATCTGGTCATGAGTTTTTGTTTTGTTGGTTCCTTGCTTCTAGCTGAACCCAATCCTCACCCCTTTTTGAATTTGGACAATTAAAAGTTTAGTTTTTCCAAATTTTCTCAATTTTCAAGGTTTCGCTCTACTTAACCCAATTTCTTCATTTAAATGATCTTTTAGCACTCTAATTCTGGTCAAACTCAAGGTTCTGATGCCCGCGAGTCTGTTTTAAGCAAAGAAAACAACTTCTGCATGGATCGCGATCCATGTTGGACAGGCAAACTGGAAAAATTATGCACATTCTATCTCTAGCAAGCTTGTATATCTCCTTTTTGCAAGTTTTGTCGGGTTTGGTTCAACTTTGAAGCTTTGACCATATCAATTTTATAACTTTTTTAGAGTTATGGTCTTCAGTACCAAAAAAATGTTTTGGACAGTTTTTCCCTTGATCCTTTTGACCCAGCTTGATGGTGGAAATTATTACTTACCCTACTCCAATATTAGCGAGTCGCCATCAAAGCTTTTTGGTACTAACATAATGTCAATATGCAAGGAAGAGACTCGGGAAATGGCAAAGAGACTTAATTAGAGTGTTAATCTCACCAAAGTGAACTCAAAGGGCTATTAATACTACGGCAAAAGTAAATCAACCACTTCCTAGTCAGAAAATCAGTCCATGACCGATCTCTCCGCTCTAGGTTATCACACCTTTTTGGCATCCAAATGAATTCGAAATGCAACGAAACTTAAGGAGAGGTGTTACAACACGTAAGGGTACAATCCTACCAAGTTTTGCAGCCATCTGGGAAGGTACATAAATCACGATCCATCACAAAAAATGTGCAGAAAATTGAAACAAAAATACACAGAAAGGTCCCCCTTAAACGCAGAAACACTTATCCATGGTCAAAACATCAAAAAGGAACCATTAAGACCTTAAATCAATGCATTTAGCTCATAAGAAAGACTTCCCGAACCAGATCAGAATTGAGAATGATTATACGTAGACTGTAGAGCAAGAGACAAGGAACATAATGTGCTATTCGGAAAGGAATTCTGATTACCAGACAAGGAGAAAAGTGGATTACAAATTGTAGCAGCAAGAGGCTCTCAGAGTAAACATCCAATACTCCTCCAAGCTAATGATAATGTGTTAGTAAAAAACTAAGGGTTTTGACTTAAGAGCTAAGGGGACTTTCTCGTGACCATTTGGCCACTTACAAGGGGTGTAGACTCAAAGAGGCTTAGAGGGCATGAAAAAATATATTACAATTGAGAATCCTAATTAGCTGAATTACACCGCTTCTTTCAAAAATATGAGCGAGTACTACAAGGTTTGGTGTACATTTGCCTTTTACGTGTCAGTCCCTGTGTCCACCAAACATGTAGCTCACTATGGAATTTTAGGACTTATTTATGAAAGTTTTTAAAGTCCAAAAGAATGTAATAGGTTGTATCCTTCGTTGAATATGATTTAAAAGCTTGTTGAATAGTTTATCTGATAGAGAGTATTATTCTTATGTAAATGAGTTTAAGATATTGAGAAACAAAATATATTCTCTTCTTTTTAAATAATACACTAAAGACATATTTGATAAAGATTAATGAATATCTGATAGTCTGCAAATGAATAGTACAATAAAACATAGTTAGAATTGATAATTTTATTACTATCAATGTTTTACTTTTATGTGCTTTAGCTTAAAATATATAGGTAAACTTTAAATAAGTTGAAAAAGTCACGGAGATCTAAAAATAGCGGTTTTATAAGTTGTTGCAAACTAAAAGTTACATTTTTAACCAAAGAAAGATGTTTTTTGTAATTTTGTCTGAGGTGCCTTGTAGAGGAGACCTATTCCCGTCATTTTGAGTACCTGGAAGTCTATATTTTGAGTTTGTATGACAAAGTTATGTTAAAAATAAATTTCCAACAGTAACAGGGTAGCCTACAAGAAGCAACATGTTACCTTACAAACATACATTCACAACTATTTTCTCTTTTGTTTGATCCAATCAAGAAGTGATTGTACTTTTTTTATGATGATACAAAATTATATTTATGAATTTGATCATCATGTTAAATTGGTTGCACGAGTATGTTCTTCTGAATATTTTGTAGAGGTTACATAAACCAATGTGATATCTACTCTATAGAGCAAAATGGGATATGTGCAAGGTGTCATGATATTTGAGATTGTGATCCTGTTAGGATTCAGATTATGATCGTTGTTGCCATCCACAAATTGAGATTGTGATTGATATTGAGAGTGAGATTGAGGTTGTGAAGAAGATTAAGATTGAGACAGCGATTGTGATTGAGAGTGAGAATGTGATCGAGATTGAGATAGCTCAAGGGTGATCGGGAGGTTATGATACGAGTTATGCTCTTCCTATAATCATTATCTTATAGATTTTCTATTTCATCTATTTACTCTGTATTTTCCTTGTTCATCAATCTATTTTGCTCTCCTTTGTCGCATCACAAGTGGTATCAGTGCAATATCAATTCTGCGATATCGATGAAAGAATACGAGAAACGAATGAAGAAAGAAGAAGAAAAAAGTGGAGGTAAATGATGAAAGGAGAAGAAGTGAAAAATAACTGATGTACGATGAGGAGGACTCCAACGGGGGAGAAGCGGTGATCAAATAATTCTTCAAGAAGGCCAAGCTCAATGAGTTTGATAGCATAAGAAAGACATACAAATATTTAGAAGCATGAATTGAAAAACTGGAAGATTTGAAATATGCTTTTAATATGGAGAACAAGACCAACAGACTTTTCAATGCTCGAACAAAGTGACAGAGAGAGAGAGAGAGAGAGAGAGAGAGAGAGAGAGAGAGAGAGAGAGAGAGAGAGAGAGAGAGAGAGAGTAGTCAACCCCATGAAGACGGAGCTTGCAAGGGGGTCGCTAAGAGTCATGTCTTTGAATGAGCTACCTTATATATGCCCTACTATGGATGAATGGCATAAGACGAAGTGCATTGGAGAGGCTTATATTGATGGAGGTGCACATGTATGTGTTATTACTTAAGCTTGTGTATCAAAGTTGGGACTCAACATGGTGAAGAATTCGGGTTTTCGCATAAATCTTGCCAACCAATCAAGGGTGAGGTGCTTAGGAGTTGTAAAGGAATTGGAGGTGGATGTATTTTATGTTGAAGTTCTGGTCAATTTCCATGTTATGCCCGTGGGTATTGGTGCTCTTCCTCTTATCCTTGGATGGCCATGGTTACATGCACCCAAAGCTGTACAAGATTGGGGACATGGTCCCATCACTCTCTACAATAGAAGGGGTGATAAGAAGAGGTTTGGCATGGATAGAAATAAGAGGTTATACATGGAGGTTTGACAAAGATTTTTATGAGAAAAGTGATGAAGAAGAGTACTCAAGTGAAGAAGAAGACAATGGGGATGATGGAAGTGAAGTGGAAGATAGCAGCGATAGTTATCTAGATGTTTCCTCCTTGTTTCTTGAAGAAGAGCATGATGAGAAACAAAGATTTCTTGGCCTTATGGAGAATGAGGATATATCTGGTCCATATGAGAAAATTGAAGAGCTGATGCAACCCAAAGTTCAACCTAATGTCAAACAAGAGCTGATACAAGGTATGTTGTCTCCCGACTTAACTAGTCATCACAAGGGTGAGTACCTTACATATGATACAACAATTTCCCCATTTATTCATCACTTCTTATGAGTAAATTAGAGACTTTAAGGGAGAGGAAATTCACATTCCAATCAAGGAATGAGCTCATCCGTATGCCAAAAGCTAAGAAGAATGGGACAGGTACAGCTTAATGCTTTAAAGAAAGAGCTAGACAAGCTTCTTGAAACAGGTTTCATATGTCCTGTGAGTACTGCAGAATGGGTGAGTCCTATTGTTGTCACACCCAAGAAGTATGGAAATTGGAGGATATGTGTTGATTTCAAGCCTCTAAACGCAACCATGAAGAGGGATCTATACCCTCTTCCTTTCATAGATGCCATACTTGATTCTATTGCAGGGCATGAGAGGTATAGTGTATGTGATGGATTCTTTGGATATTTTCAGCTCACCTTGGCTTTAGAAGATTGAAAGAATACCACACTTATCACACCATGGGGATGCTTTTGTTATTGTGTGCTCCCTTTTGGCCTTATGAATGGCTCTGCGTGGTATCAAAAGCGCGTAAGTAAGGTGTTCTCTCCCTTTCTTGGCAAGTTTGTGAAGGATCTTATTGATGACTTTCGTGTTTATGGCTCTAGAAAGGATCATTGTGTAAAGCTTGGGATGTAATTGAAGCAATATGATGAAAGTGGAGGTCAACTCAACCCAAAGAAGTTCCATCTTGCTCCAAGAGTGATGTTTTTGGGGCATATGATCTCAGAGAATGGGATTGAAGCAGATCCTGACAAAGTGAAGGCTTTGGTGCTCCTCCCATCACCTAAAGATACAAAGCAATTTTCTACTTTCATTCAAAAGGTGAATTATATGGCAAGGTTCATTCCTTCGTCCTCTCAACTTCTTTATCCTCCACAACAAGTAGCAAGGTTGGATCCTCTACAATGGACAAATGAATGTGAAAAGGTTTTTCAAGGTATCAAAGAGGTTCTTGGTTCTCTTCTTGCTATGCAAGCTCCTAATTGGAATAAGGATTTTTATGTGAATCCATCAGTAGGTGAGGATGCCATTGGAGCTATGCTTCTTCAAAGAGGTAACAACTCCCACTACATGAAGCCTATCTATTGTGCTAGCAGGGTGAAGCTAGAGGTGGAAAGAGGCTATACTGAGGTGGACCTCATCATAGTGAGTGTGATTTATCCATATAGAAGGTTTAGGCACTACCTTATCCCTAAACCATTCACATTCCTCACTAGCTACACTCTTCTACCTCAATTGGTCAATAGCCCTACTTTGTCAAAGAGGTTCATGAAGTGGATTGCGGAGTTACAAGAATTCCAATCCTCTTTTCTTGTTGAGGAGAGTACAAGGGCTACATTGGCTGATTTGCTTACTTATAAGGAAAGCCCTTTTCTTCTTAAGGAGGACGCGATGAAAAAGCAACACATGGAAGCTCCTGACATAGACAATGCCTATCTATTTTTTTCTAATGGCTCTTACAGGAAAGCACATGGTGAAGCTTTGGGAATGTTGTTATGTATGATCCTCAAGGTCCGTTGGTAACTAAAAGGAGTTTGAATATTACAACACAAAGCAACAATGAATTTGTTTATCTTACTTTGGAGAAAGGTCTCAACCTTTGTGTTGAGCTTGGCATTCGTCTTGTGAGGGTAAGAGGTGATGCTCTTTTGGTGGTTAAGCAAGTACTTGGGGTGCCGCAAATTAGGAATCCAAGGCTGAAAAATATGTGGTTTTAAGTGAAGAATCTGCTTAAGCATTTTGAAGCTTGGAGTTTAAGGCATGTGGACAAGTCTCAAAATGAAAAAGCACATGGTGTAGCGCAAGCTTCAATTGGGCAATTGTATGTGATAAGGGTTGATTCTCCTCTTTATTTGGGAAGGGAATCTTTAGAGAAGGAGGAAGAGTTTCTACAAATAGGTATGCTTCCATCAGAGTTGGAGAAGTAAAAAAAGTATGCCTTCCTACGCAATGCCAAAAGGTATGTGCTACTTGGTGATGCCTTATATATGAAGGGGGATGATCTTGTGATGAGAAACGTTCCTTGGAAATAGGAAATTTACAAAATTTTAGAGGAGAGTCATGAGGGTTCTTGTGGTGGTCACTTTGCTTCAAAGATCACTTTGCATAAAGTCTTGCAGGAGGAGTATGTGTGGCCAAGCATTCAACGTGATGTTCATCATTGGTGCAAGTCTTGTAAAGAGTGTCAAAGCATGGAAAATAGTGTTCTCAAGTCAGAAATTAGAGGCACTATTGTGTTTGAGAAGTGGGGTATTGATGTAGTAGGTCCTCTACCTATGATAGATAGAGGCAAATGTTACATACTCACTGCTGCTGTTGACTATCTATCCAGATGGGCCGAAGCCAAAGCTGTTAAGCACATCATGAGCAAAGATGTTTCCTTATTTATATCTGAAGATATTTTTTGCAAATTTGGCACGACATTATAGTTACTTTCTGACAAGGGTCCATGTTTCAAGGCAGAGTTGGTGGATTATCTATGTGAGAAGCTTCATGTGCATCGCAGGTTTACTACTCCATATTATCCCCAATGCAATGGCATGAAAGAAAGGTTTAATGAAGAGCCCATAAGGATTCTTATGAAGATGACAAGGAAAAATGTGAAGACTTGGGATTTAGAGCTACCTTGTGCTCTATGGGATTACAGTACTGCTATCAAATCAGGTACTGGCTTCTCTCCCTTCCATCTAGTTTTTGGCAAAGAGGCTTTACTTTCTATTGAGGTGGAGATACCAGCTTTGAAGATGATGCTAAAGCTTGAAGAAGATCCCAATGATGCATTAAAAGAAAGACTTATTCATTCTTCTCTTTGCACGTTGGGCTACATACTATTTGCATCCTAGTTTGCATCCATAACTAGGTGGTGACCCTTTCTTTCGTTGGATTTGGTTGTGGGTTTGTTGTTTTCTTATGTGCTTCTATCCCATTCCAAATTGAGTAGCATGGGAGCCTTGAGAAGTATTTAGAGGTCACTTCTCTTGTTCCCGCCCCGGATCGCCTCAATTTTGGTGCCCCTAGTGAGGAGAGCTTGTGTATGTTTTTTGCATAGGTTCAACCTTTAGAATAGTCCAGTAGTTTGCATGAATCACGCGAATTGTATTATCTTTCATTCCCATTGCAAGGCAGAAGGTACACATAATTGTAGTACTAAGTTATAATTGCAACGTGTCGGTCATAAAATTTTAGGTCCTCTTAGGTTAGCCGAAATAAACACTTCAATAAATTCTTTTATTTTGCCTTTCATTAGGTACAATCTTAGTTTGTATGTATATACCTTTGTTGTATTTTAAGTAGTAGGTTATGTACAGAGCATGGATAATGGCCCATGAAATTTTCCTTTTACTTCACACCACATATTAGGATAAATATTGCACTCAGTAGAAAGATACATTCCCAGCAACTTATGGTGTTTATTTTTGGGACTGAAAGAACAAGAAAAATTTTTGCATCTCCAAAACCTATCATTCTACCTCTCATCAACTACCACACTTCTTTTGGTGTACATGTATTCATTTTATTCTAAAATGAAGTGCAGCCCATCAAAATTGTGTGTGTGTTTGTTTTTTCTTTGTCCAAGCTTGTTAAAAAAAAAGGATCATTTTTTCTAACAAGGGATGTGTGTGCATTGAAAGCTTAATTCTTAGAGATCTAGCCCTATTACCGATTGAGTTGCAGGAGCAAGTAGTAAAGCGTCTTGCTCATAACAAGAGGGTGGTGAATTTAAGACGAAAGGTCCTAGGTGCGGATTCTATTTTCCTGTTGTTTTTGGTGGGCACTAAGGAAGACCGCGCTTTCATCCAAATAGTGTGTACCCTAGGATTCGTAAATAGATTTAAATCTGGTGTTTGGTGAGTAAATTTCACCGTTGAGGAAGACTCTACAGAAAAACTTGCGACCAAAGTTCATACTTCATAGACTCACATTTGGTGAATTTTTTTCATCATTTGCGTCTTATTTTAATAGTCTTCCTTTCACTTTCAACAAAAGAGATAGGGAGCTATTTAGAGCTTGTCTTAATAAAGAGAGCATAGAGAAGATTGCAAACTTGTATAAATTCTCATCCTTCTCTACTTTCTATGACATGTTGTTCATAGAGACATTGTAAATCTCTTTATGCTTATGAACAATTTAACCATAATCCTAAGGAGTTTTTGTCCACGAATTTTGTAGCACAAGTGGATTCTTTAAATCTTGCAAACTTGATTGGACTTGATGAGGATGTTAGTTATGAAATTGTGAGAAGGTTGCCACACTTTGACTATGTGGAACTCAAAGAAAAGGAGCTCCTAGTCAATTGCTACTTTCTCAAAGCCTTCAATAAGCATGAAGATCTATTTTTTATACAAACTGCTTGTGCATCGAGAATCGTAGAGCAAGTGAAATTCATCACTTGGGACGTGGTTTCTCTATTGGATATAGAAAATGAAGTTCTAGATATTTTCATTTATCACCTTAGCTTTGAATAATTTCAACCCTTCTTAGAGATCATCAATAGTCTACCTTTTTGTTTCGATCAAATAAATCAAGACCTCGTTGAAGCTTGGATAGCTGAAGAAGAAAACATAGAGTGGTACTTTCTTACTTGTTCATTTGCAAACAAGTGGTTCTAAATCTCTTATTGTATCCCTTGTTGTAACTCGTGTTGTAATCTTTCATAATAATGGAAAGTCAATGCCAAATGTACCAGTATCCTCTTTTCTTTGGAGAGCCTGGAGAGGATGCAAAATTATTTTTAGCAAATTTCAAGATGTCTTGCCGTATCAAATGGATAGTAACTAATCAGGAACATGTAGAAATGTTTGAGGTGGTCCTTAGGAAAGATGCTAGCACTTGGTTTGACTCTTTGCTTAAGGAAGTTAAGGGGAATTACATGGAAGTTGTGAATCGTTTCAAGAAATACTTCTCTGATTCCCAAAATACTCAAAAACTATGGCAAGACATTGTTTCTCATAAGAAAAAAGACTTAGATGACTACTACTTGTACAAGCAAGAGTTTGTATGTCTTTGGGCTCTATGGATACGAACTGCTACTAGCCGTGGTGATTGTGCAAAATTTCTAAAGGAGAGGTTCATAGTCGGACTCATTAGGGAAAATTTGGACTCACAAAGGGTCCTTATAAGGAGTTTGACTTCCTCTCTCATGTCCAAAACGTGTGTGCAATAATTTTTTTGCAAATCAACTCTAAACTTGTGGAAGATTTGACAGTTATAATATACTCTTCAAGCTCTTTTTATTGATATATAGCACGCCACAAGATTCCTCATATTTTAAAATATTCTATTTTTTATTCTCTTGTGATGTAACAGCTCCGTTTAAAATCTAGAGAATAAAAAATAATATCTTTCAAAATATGAGGAATCTTGTGGCGTGCTATATATCAATAGAAAGAGCTTGAAGAGTAGATTCTAACTGCCAAATCTCCTCCAAGTTTAGAGTTAATTTGCAAAAAATTTTCTACACGTCCGTTTTGGACATGAGAGAGGGAGTCAAACTCCTTATAAGGCCCCTTTATGAGTCCAAATTTTCCCTAATGCTTTCCTGATCTTAAGGTAAAGGTGGAGGCACATGCACCTGCTACCTTTGATGCAACTGAAACTAGGGCTATTGAGAAGTATCAAAAACTTAAATGCCTAAGTGGAGAGGTTCTAATAGAGGGTCCTAGACCCAAGGGAAAATTGCAAACATCAATATCTAGAGATATTCCTCAGGTAACATCTGAGGTGATTGAAAAGCTAAATGAATCCTTAAACAGCTTGTCAATTCATCTTGCACAAGTTGTAGGTCCCAAGAGACAAACAAAGAAAGCAAAGGAGTGAGAGCCACGACCTAGGCAACTTTTGCAATATTGGAATTGTAGAGAATCTGGACATGGGATGTATAATTGTCCTTGTCCCCGTGGGGAGCGAGGTCACGGAACCAACGAGACCCGACTTGAATTATCCAGTTATGAATGCACGTGAAGGAACTAATCAACAACCACGGCTTCTACAAAGGCAAAATTGATCAAGACCACCTCCATGAGGGGTAGAATTAGTTCCACCTTTGCCAGATCCAAATGTGCATGTTGTAGAGGTGAAAAACTCAAATGAGGTTGACATGGAATTAAATGGCATTAAGCGTGGTCGTGGAAAAGGTAAGGAGAAAGAAGGAGTCACGTCACAAAGTGACCATGGACGAGAAAAGAAAGCAAAAGAGACCAAAGAAGCCAAGAGTACTCAATGTTGTATCAATCTCCAAGACTTTTCTCTTGGACATGGTAAGGCTCCATACAACCTATTGGAAGACATGAGAGGTAAGGGCCCTGACATCTCATGGCCTCAATTTATTGCATTATGTCCACAAGTTAGGAGGGATTTAACAAAGGTAGTTAGCACTAGAAGAAAGGTAAAAGAGAGTGTGCTTGTTGTGAAAAAATTCACAAGCTGAAATGAATGAGGACATTACACCGGTGCTGGACTGTTACATCAAAGGAAGGTTAGTTAGGAAAGGTGTAGTGAATGGGGGTGTAGAGATTTTCATCTTGAGAGAAGGACTCATGCAGAGAGTAGGCATGCACATCCATGAGACATCTGAAATAAAAGTAAAAATAGAAAACAATAGCAAGGCTATGTGCATAAGCATTTGTAAAAATGTTTTCGTGGAGGCCTTTGGCATTAAGAATGCAGTGGATTTCTATGTTATGTCTACCAAAGAAAATGGTTATCCATTTATCCTAGGAAGACCACGGCTAATGAAAATGTGAGCTTTGCAGGATTGGGAGAGTGGAAAATTAATTTGCAGGAATGAAAATCATAAGAAGGTGGTCTTTGACATGAAGGAGCAACGCCAAGAGGAGCTTCATGAAGTATCATCTCAAAGTGATACGGAAGAAGACTAGACCGATAGCACTTTAAAAGAAGAAAGTAGTGGTAGCATTAGTGAAGAGGAGTCTTCCATCGAAGTCATGGGGGTAAGGTTTAAGCCAACCAACCAAGAGACCTCTTCCCAGGTTTGGAAGAGATGGGTCCTCATGAGAACCAAGGTGTGCAAGATGAAGGAATGTTAGAGGGTACGTTGTCTACAACACTTACAAAGGATGAAAGAGAGTAGTTCAAATGTGTGCTAAGGAAGTTTCTTAGGCTTTTTGCTAAAGAATACAAGATTGAGTTAAAGCCAGAGGCCACACCTAAGGCTCAGAAGCTACAAGGCTAGGAATTATCAAGGAGCGGGCTTTACTCAAGGGGGTAAGAAAGTTTCTAGCAGCAGCAGGTTTCATTTATCCAGTGGAGAATTTAGAGTGTGTCTCTCCCAAGAAGAACGGAAAGTGGAGGGTGTGTGGAGATTACCATCCACTGAATGCGGCAACAAAAAGAGGTCACTTTTCTCTCCCATTTCAGGATGACATACTAAATGAGGTAGTTGGTCATGAGAAGTACACTGTGTGTGATGGCTACTCAAGCTAATTTCAAATAGGCATCGCCTTGGAGGATCGGTTGAAAACAACCTTCATCACTCCTTGGGGTTGTTATGCTTTCAAAGTCATGCCATTTGGCCTGACAAATGCTCCTGCAACTTTCCAACACTTCATGAACATGGTGTTTCAAGCATTCTTTGGAGAGTCCACTAGGGTTTTATTGACGATTTTTACATATATAACTCAAATCATTGCACCTACAAGAAGGTAGAAGAAGGTTTAAAAAAGATTTACAACATATGGGAGGTGATCTCAATCCAAATAGATGTCACATAGGTGAGGATGAAGTGATCTTTCTCTGTCACATGGTTTCCTATAAAGGCATTGAGGTGGGTACTTCAAAGGAAAAGGCTCTTATTGAGATCCCATCACCCAAGAATCTCAAAGAGGTCATCTCATTAATTCAAAAGGTGAAGTATATGTCACACTTCATTCACTTAGCTTCGGATTTGCTATATCCTTTGCAAAATTTGACACAACAATTATAATTTATATGGTCTGATGAGCTTGAGGAGTACCTTTGTAACATTAAATTCATTTTTTCAGAGCTACCAACATTGATGCCTCCTTGTTGGGAGTACACATTCTCTGTTAGCTCTAGTGCTAGGAAAGAAACAATTGGTGCAGTTTTGCTATAACAAGATCCCTATAGTACCAGGATGTGACCCATCTACTTTTCTAGTAGGGTCATGAATGCCTTGGAGAGAGGATACACAGAGGTAGAACTCATGATTCTTTCTCTCATGTTTGCGGTGAGAAAGTTTAGATCTTACTTGCTACCAAAAACTTTTGTAATTCTCACTGTAAAAAACTTATTCCCTTGGGTGTCATCTCAAATGAATCTTAGTATTAGCATCTCAAAGTGGATTATGGAGTTGCAAGAGTTTCGGCACTCTTTCAAGGTAGAAGATAGTGTGCGTGCACAATTGGCAAGGGTTCTCACTTATAGGGTACATGAGAAGGAGATTAAGGTGCCTAAAGTAAAGACCCTACCGTTGCCACCACCAAGAAGTATTCCTAATTCTTTTACCTTGTTCTTTGATGGAGATTTTTGATGAGCCACAGGAAAAGCAGGGGGATGGCTAGTATTGCTCAACCCAAGTGAAGATGTGGTCATGAAAGAGAAGGTCAATCTACCAGGTTCAACTAGCAACAATGAAGAAAAATATGACACACTACTTCATGGTTTAAAGATGTGCATTGACCAAGGTATACAATGTCTCGCGGTAAAGGGGGATGCACTTCTCATTGTGAAGCAGATTAAACATTTGGGCATGCAAGAATGCCATTTGTAGGTTGCTTAATCAGTTTGAAGAAGTGCAACTATATCATATTACTAGGAAACAAAATGAAGATGCAGATTTACTTGCACAACAAGGAATTACAGGTGTTGAGAAAGAAGTGTGGGTCATCATGCTGCACAACTGTCAAGCAATTGAGATACCAGGGATTGGAGTCATTGGCTATACTTTGGAGGGTGAGTTTCCATAATATTTCACAAAAGATCAAAAGAGGAGACTCATGAAAGTATCTATCTCTTCCTAGAAGGCTCACTGTATCAAAGAGGGAAGGATCAAGTGTGTAGAAGAGTACCAACTACCAAGGAAATTCTAGCCATTCTAAAAGGTTTGCATAAGGAAGCATGTGGTGGTGATTTTTCCCAAGAGTTAACTCTGTGAAGAAGATTTCTCTTGTGGGGTATGTTTGGCCAAGCCTACATGTGGATGTCCAACATTGGTGTAAAAGTTGTCAAAACTATCAGGTAAATAGAAATATAAGATTGGTCCATGGTCCAACGCAGATCATGCTTGCAAATGGACCCTTTGAAAAGTGGGGCATTGATGCTATGGGTCCTATGCCTAGAACAAAAAATGGTAAACTCTACATTCTAGTGGCCGTAGATTACATGACTAGGTGGATAGAGGCTCAAAATATAAAAAGGGTAAATGGAAAATTAGTAAGCATGTTTATCTACACTAATATTTGTTGTAGATTTGGCACACCTTTGGAGATTGTTTCTAATAATGGTCCAGGGTTATGGAAGGGTTTAGTCACAGAAGTTTGTAAAGAGCTTCACATTCTACATCGTCATAGCACACCCTACTACCCACAGTCAAATGGTTTGGTGAAGAAGGCTAATGGTGTCATTGCAGGCATCATTAGGAAGATGGTGCAAAACAAGACAAAGTTATGGGATGACTTCTTGGATGGTGCCTTGTGGGCATATCGAACCACATATAGGGAAGCCATAGAGTTCACACCATTTTACTTGGTTTATGGTCAAGAGGCTTTGTAGCCTATCGAGCTCAGCATCCCAACAATACGGCTTCATAGCAAAGGGGCACAAGATGACCAAGAAGCATGGATGGATCAACTTCTTATATTAGTGGAGCTTGAGTGGAAGAGAGAATCGTCTTATGTGTGCTACAAGAGAAAATCTATACAAGAAAAGGAGAACCTTCACAAGAAACCGAAGGACAAAGGCATCAAGGAAGGTGGGCTGGTGTTAAGGTATGACAATTGACTTGACAATAGGTTTAAATCCAAATTCAACACCACATTACAAGGTCCATATGTGGTCAAAAAATCATTTAATTCAAGTTATTATCAGCTCATGGATTTAAATTGCAAGGAGCATCCTAAGATGGTAAATGGTCGCCTTCTACCAAATATCTGTCAAAAGGCAACTATCTCATGTAACTTTTATTGCATGAAGCATGAGTGTAAGTCAAGCCAAAATGCCAAGGGGCCAAACAATGAAAATCTTGTCAAGGACTCAGAAGCACTCTCTTTGGAAAAGATGCTTTATGATGGTACATGAATAAACCATCATCCTGAGGAAGGGCTAATGATAGCCATTTTTTGGCTATTCAAAATTTCCATAGTGAGATACCTCACCCTATACAATCACTCAAAACTCTGGTTATCCTCACCCTTTCACTCTACATAGGCGTGTGTGAGTTACGAGACTTTCCCCATATATCCTTAAAACCCTCAATGAGCTAGTCACTGGGCTAGTTGAGCCCAAAAAAGAAAAGTATATTATAGCCTCTTTGGAGTGAATATTCTATTGTATATAGGGCCTAAATATAGGGATTATTAATGATTATTTTGATATTTTATTTAAATATTTATTCCTAGGTGTCTGTTTTATTAGGCTATGTATACCTTCTTTTATCCTCTTGCACCATAAGTATATTTTTGTTGCCAATGTATACATTCTGTAATCTCATAAATATTTATTTCTTATATACAAATCACCTCCACATTTTTATCCTTACCCTTGTGAAAACGAAAAATTTGGCTCCTACTCCCTTAGTCACTTTTATTATATAATTTTCATTTACTTGCATACTTTTCCTCTTTCACCCAAAATAATACAAAAGAGGGTCCATATCATATTATTCCAATATCTTTTTCATATTCATAATTCTTCCACATTTTTTCATTATGTACTCATTATTTTAACACCATGTGCTCATTGAGCTAAAGCCCATGAATAGTCCATACACTAGTCCCACCATGTATATATTTCTTTGTTCACCAATAATCCTCCATGCATGTGTAAAGATAGCCTGGATGCTTTGTATCATGATATGACAAAGGAGGGGCTACCTCTTGGATGCATTGTGCAAATTCAACAAAGGAAGGGGCCACTAAAAGACCTTTGCAAGCATAAAAAATAGGCGTTTTGGTGAGATTTCTGGTGGTACTTCGCTTAGAATTTGAAGAAGTGACCAACAAACATAATTTAGCCCATGAGCTGAATATTCACCTCTATGTTTTACATAATTTTTAGAGATACCATCAATCAGATATAAATTTTATGGTGGATCCCAATCTGCCCATTTTTTCTCACAAGTCACCGTTAGGGAAGTTTTGAGCTCATTTTAGGAACTTGTAAGAAATTGTTGATGTGGCATAGCTTCCAAAAAGTGAGGACCAGTAAATTTTCTACAAATAAGATCCAAATTTGTCTTAGTTTGGATACTTAGAATCTACTCTTTAAATGCTATCTATTAATATATAGCATGCATGTATCAGACATTGCTTGCATATAGATCTAGAAAAAGGTGATTTTGGATTCCTATAATGGTAACAAAAACTAATTGATTGAAAAAAATGTCATAAATTTCTTAGAATTCAACAAACACTTATAAAGAAGCAATATCCACTAGTAGATCGCATAGATAAATGTGAGCTTGCCTAGTCTGAATCAGTGTAACCCAAAAGAGAAAGAGACTGCATAGAATCCGATGTCAATTTGTCGTCGATAGACCAAACCTAAATCTGTAGTGTATTTTAAGTATTTCAATACACGCTTTGCTACATACCAATGCTTAAGAAAAGGATGTACAAGATGTTGTCCAAGATAATTAGCAACAAAGAAAATATATAGGCGAGTGTTCATACCAACAAACTGAAGACATCTAATCAAGTTAGCATAAGGTTGATTTGTGACAAGTTCACTGCCACCAGTGTCAGAAGTGTTCTTTGTAGAACTCAAAAGACAAGGTGTGTTGGTCAAATGTGTTGATTCCATACCAAATTTTTGAATAGTATCTACAATAAACTTTGACTGTCGAAAGAATAAAATACCTTTTGTGTAGTTCCTTTGAATCTGAATGCCAAGACACGAGTGAATATCTCCCAAATCCACCGTATCAAATGTAGAAGACAATAACTTTTTCACTTGCTGAAGAAATCCCAAATCATTGGAAACAAGGATTGTAGCATCCACATAAAGATCAAGAATCACAAAACTGCTACCTTTGTGCTTTATGTATAAGTTGGGGTCTGAAGAGCAAGAGATGAATCCTTTACAGGTGAGAAAAAGATCAAATTTTGTACACCAGGCTCATGAAGCTTGTTTGAGACCATATAGTGCCTATGGAGTTGAGCAACAAGGTCTTCTTTACCTGGAATATATATGGTTCCAACATAATATCCACTATTACACGATATGAATTATATATATATATATATATAGAGCAAGAGATGAATCCTTTACAGGTGAGAAAAAGATCAAATTTTGTACACCAGGCTCAAGAAGCTTGTTTGAGACCATATAGTGCATATGGAGTTGAGCAACAAGGTCTTCTTTACCTAGAATATATATGGCTCCAACATAATATCCACTATTACACGATATGAATATATATATATATATATATATATATACATACATACATACATATATTGCGTATAGTTTATAGTACGTGGTTCTTATATCCACTGCAATGGATATAATTCCCTCATGTAGAAAATGTTTCTCAAAACTCCTTGAAGGACGATACCCCTTGCTATATGGATAATTACATCTCATTATTGCATAATGATACTTGGAGTTTATATCCATATTAAGCATAAAAGCTTGCAATAATAGAATGTAATTAGTGATTGTGGTTTCTAATGTCCTTTGGATAGGATATGAATACTATAATTGTATCAAAATAATGAAATACAATGGGAAATCACTAATAAGCTTTGAATATCACTAACGTTATAATATATAACCGAGTATAATTAAGATCACGTACGTGACTGGATAATATCCGTGAGCAGGGTATCTTCTTGTGTGACGAGACCCGGGAGCCCAACAAACTGAATAACAGAAATTGCAAAGTACATAGAGTAGACGCACGAAATTAGAGATCTGTATTGATGTAAATTCATGGGTACAAGACATTAGGTGAAATTTGGACTCACAAAGGAGCCCTTTAAGCAGTTTGACTTTACCTCTCTCTACCAAAACGGGCGCATGGATAAATTTTTGCAAACAAACTCCAAAGTTGGCTCAGGTTTGACAGTTAGAATGTCCTCTTCAAGCTCTATCTACTGAAATATAGCACGCCATGAGATTCCTCATATTTCACAAGATTCTTTTTTTGATTCACTTAGATTTCGACAGTTGTCACATCATAGGTGAATCAAAACAAGAATCGTCTAAAATATGAGGAATCTCATGGCGTGCTATATAACAGTAGATAGAGCTTGAAGAGGAAATTCTAACTGACAAACCTCCGCCAACTTTGGAGTTTGTTTGCAAAAATTTATCCATGCACCCGTTTTGGTAGAGAGAGGTAACTCCTTAAAGGGCCCCTTTGTGAGTCCAAATTTCACCTAATGAGAGCGTAGCTCGTGTGAAACCGCCCGATCAGCCCCGAGCTATCGCACTCTCAATCTTGTGCACAGTTCTCAATCCCAATCGCACTCTAACTCTCATTCTCAATCACACTCTCACTCTCATGCACAATCACAATCTCAAGGTGCCATCATAGTAGAATAACTTCCTTCTGAGTATGGGGCTGCCTTCTACACGAAAAAGTGTTACCTCTCTCCAGTATTTAGTAAAGCCACCCAAAAATAGGGTCTAAAAGAGGTGTCCTACACACAAATGCATAAGAACCACAAAAACACATTTCACACATGTGAACCGTTTTCAGCGAACTGTAACTCCCAAACAATTCAGAGTTTTCCTGGGGCCGTCTCATATGAATATGTTCGTCTTGTTGAGATCTTTGACAATTGTGTGATGCAAAAAATCCATATCCTGCTCAGTTTGGCCACCGTACTAATGTAAAACATCATTTTCTCACTTTATCCTTAATCTACAGGCTGAAACGAGCATCAAAATGAAGGAATCTGGAAAAACTCCAAGAAGCAACATTTTTCCTTATATTTAGGACTACAATTCCTACATACAAAACTTTTCCAAATTTTGACCTCAGCACACTCAAAACTAGCTCCCGAGAGGTGTCCCGGATCAAAATTTGAAACTTCACGGAAACAATTAGAATAAAGTCCTAGACTGTGGAAAAACGTTGAAATGAACAAAATGTGCTCCAAAAAAAATATATATATATATATCAAAACTTTGCAAAATAAGTCTTATTACATTCTCCCCTTGTCAAAATTAACTCTATCCTCAGAGCTTGAGCATGCAAAACATTAAACTACCCAGGAGTCATCTTCTACGGGATACATATCCCACTTAACCAAAACATCAACAAGAGTTCTACTACTAGGTTGTCTAACTCTATGATCAATAATTGTTTCTGGTTCTATTTTCAATGATCCATCATCTCGAAGAACATATCTCTCTTGCAAAACATGATGAGGGTTAGCCACATTCTTCCTCAACAAACTTACATGGAAAATAGAATGAAATTTCACATGCCCAAGAGATTCAAGTTTATAAGCAAGAGACCCAACCCTCTTCAACACCTTAAAAGGACCAGTAAACTTCGGAGACAAATACCTATCCTTACCAAGAATCAGATTAGTACGATTGGGAACAACCTTTAAGAAAACCAGATCTCCTACGTGAAAGGTCAATGGCCTCCTATGCCTCTCATAATACACTTATTTTTTTTTGGGGCTTCCTTAATGTGACGTCTAATCTTGGAAAGCTCTAGGTCCATTTTCTCAAGAATTTTCCTTGAGACTTCTACTTTGTTTTCAGGGTCTAAATATTTTAAGGGAGCTGAGCAATTATAACTATACATAGCTTCAAAAAGTGTCATTTGAATAGACGCATGTCAAGAACTATTATAAGTAAATTCAACCAAAGGTAAGTAGTCCATCCAATTTGCTTGCCTCTCACTCACATACATCATAAGCATGTCTTCTAACACCCAATTTACGCGTTCAGATTCCCCATTTGTTTGAGGATAGAAAGCAGTACGCATTCTTAGTTCTGTTCCTATGGTCTGGAAAGTAGCCTTCCAAAAGTTTGAGGTAAATCTAGAATCACGATCAGACACAATGTTTTTGGGCATACCATGCAATCGAAAAAACTCCTTGACAAATCATTTGGCAACATGCAAGGCAGTATCTGTCTTCTTCATTGGAAAAAAAATGTGTCATTTTTGTCAATCTATCAACCACAACAAAAATAGTGTCACAATTTCCTCTAGTTGTAGGTAATGTGGTGATGAGATCCATTGACATAGATTCCCACTTTTTACCAGGAACATTTAGAGGCTCTAACTCACCAGGTAACCTCTTTTGTTCAACCTTCACATGTTGACATTCTAGATATTCATTCACATACAACAAGATATCAGCTCGCATACTCGGCCAAAAGAAAGCAATCTTCACTTTAGCATATGTTTGTAAAACCCACGGTGTCCCGCAAATGGAGTATTGTGACTTTCCAACAAAATTTGATGTTTCAAAGAAGAATTTGTAGACACACACAAGCGATCCCGATAATACAAATTGCACGTATACAATAGAAACTTCCCCTCGAAAATCTCACCCAAATGAGAATTTAGAAATGAGATAATTTTAGAGTAAAAAGGATCATTGTAATTGATGTTCACATAGTACTTCAAGATTTTTCCTTAGATGCGAATAAATAAAGATGTCATCCAAAAATACCAAAATAAAGTCATCAAGAAATGCATGAAAGATATTGTTCATCAAACACATGAATGTTGTAGGTGTATTAGTTAAACCAAAAGCTAAAACTGTAAACTCAAAGTTCCCATATCGTGTGCAAAAAGTAGTTTTGAAAATATCTCCTTTCTTAATTTTGATATGGTGGTATCAAGATCCCACGTCAAGGTTTGAAGACACTTGCACACCGCTAAATTGACTCAACAACTCATCGATGTGTGGAAGGGGATATTTATTTTTAATGGTGTGCTTGTTAAGGCCCCTCTAGTCAATGCACAATCTATAAGTCCCATTATTCTTCCTCTGGAAAAGAGCAGAGCTACCCTAAGGAGATACATTATTCCTGATTAATCCTTTCTTTAGCAAGCTGTCAAGTTGGAGTTTTAGTTCTTTAAGCTCATCTATGTTGAATCTATAAGGGGCCCTAGAGTACGATTCATATCCTAGATATAGGTCTATCCCATGTCTAATGATCTAGGAACTCATCAAAAATATTTTCCACATACTCTCCCTTCCCTTTTTCATGTTCATCTTTTAATTCATTCGCAAAGATTAAGAAGGTATCGTAGTCTTGTCTCAGTCCCCTTATCAATTTCATGGCAGAAATCAAAATGGACTTACGATATCTTTGCTCTCCTTGAATAGTGTGACTACTCCCATTTGAAGATTTAAAAGAGATTTTCCTTTCTTTACAATCAATTAAGACGTGATTTTTAGTCATCCAATCCATGCCAATAATTATGTCATGCACCCCCATGTCTATGACAAAAAAAATTTCATTTATGATTATGACCATTCAAAGAAAAAGATAAATTTTCAATTAGGCCTTTTGTTAGAATTTTCTTTCCACTAGCTAATTTCATAGGTCTTTTAATTTCTTGGGTTAATTTTAGATTTATTTTCTCTACCAATTTTGTGGACAAGAAGCAATGTGTGCTACCCGAATCGATTAGGAAGTTTAATTTCAAATTTTGGATTCTACCCACAAATTTGATCACAGAAGCTTTCAGATGTCGCATTGAAGACGTAAAACGCCGCAAAGGAGGGTGAGATTGACTTACCTTTATCATTCTCTTCATCGATGGTCTCTATTTTATCCATCTTGGCCCGTACTGCCTTGTCAATGTCTTTGTTTGGACATTCAAACATCCGGTGTCCTTGCTCCCCACATCGCAAGCATAGCCCTAGTCTTCCATGAATTTTTTGCAAGATTCCATGATATGTTGCTATGATGGTTAGTAAGACGGTTATTCTTTTATAGAGTTGTTTCATGATTTCATGATATGTTATAAGTCATTTATACTAATCGTTTATCATTGAGATGATTATTATTCCATGGAAATGTTTCATGAGGTCATGATGCATTTTTATGGTGATCATTTCTCATTCAGATGGTTATTCCTCCATGGAGCTATTCCATAATATCATGATGTGTTTTCATTGTGATTAGAAGTTGTTCATACTAATCATTTATTACTAAGATGATTATTCATTTATAGAGTTGTTCCATGATGCCATGATGTGTTTTCATAATCGTTTTTTATTGAGATACTTATTATTTTATGGAGTTGCTCTATGAGACATGCTATGTTTTCATAATGATTAGAAGTTGTTTGTATTGATTGTTTGTTAATAAGATTTTATTCATTCATGGAGTTGTTCCATGATACCATGATACATTTTCATGATGATACTGATTGTTTCTTATTAAGATGTTTTTTTTGTTCCATAGCATTGTTTCATGGATTATTATTGAGATAGTTTCTTGTTAGATAGAGTCTTTTGATACGATGATATCTTTTCATGATGATTTATTATACTTGAAAGATAAATTATAAATGAAGTCAATTCATTATACCATGTTTTTATTTTAAGCTCATTTGTAGTGATTAAGATGACCGATTTGTGATTTCATGATATCGTTTTATGATATTTTGCTATGCTTATTATTCTATGGATTTATTTTATGATGCCATTATCTTATTTTATGATTATTTTGTATGCTTGAGATGTTTATTTCTTCATAGATTTTCTATGTGATGACATTCCATGGTGATTAATTTATGATAAAGAAAACTTACATTAAACAGCGTCTATACACAAATAAGGGATTCCCATGGTAAAATTTGAGTACCGGCTTTGTATATATGTGCACATATTACATGGTATTTTAGGTTAAGAAGATTGTATAATATATACATGGGTTTAATCTTGATTCAATTGTTACAAACCATCTCCAAAGACATTATGTCAGTGTATTTCTGTAACATTGATACTATTTACATCTTGTGCTCTTTGATTTTGTGATACGAACAGATTATACAAAGACAAAGTGAAGTATCTCAGAGATGGTGTATGTTTATCGAAGTTAAAGATGATCCAAATTATTCATTGAAGTATTTCAAGAGTTAATAAACTCATTTCATTGAGCCTTTGAGGTTATCGTTGTATATAATAGAAGTGATGTAACTCCTTATAAACCTTTTTTGGAAATTGAACAATATATTAATATAACAGTGGGTATATATAGGGCTGTAGGTTTTTCGTTTGATCCCCCAAGGGTTTTTTCATCCGCAGTTAGGGACCCTTGTTTGAGCTAGGTTGTTGAGCTTATATGTGAAGCTACTCTAAATATAGCCCTGGGTCCCCTCTATATATATACCATCTTGTGTGCGTTGTGATGTAACTCCTTCAAAATAATTTTTGGAAATTGAAAAATATATTAATATAATAGTGGGTATATAGAGGGTTGTGTGTTTTTTCTTTGATCCCCCAAGGGTTTTTTCATTCATAGTTAGGGACCATTGTTTAAGCGGGATTGTTGCGCTATTATTTGAAGCTACTCTAAATTTATCCCTGGGTCCCCTCTATATATATACCATCTTGTGTGCATATTTTACACACTTTTGGTGTTGCACTCTCTGCATATTATCTCTCTGTTCTTCTCTTTATCTGTCTTCTCAACAATAATGAGATATTACTAATGTGCTTATATCCATGAGAGGACATAGATAGCACGATATAGATAGTACACGGTTAAAGTATTCACTAGATACGGATAATATACCTAGATTCAAATAATAAAATACAATGATACCCATTTGTGTTAGTGGATAGGGATCATGCCGCTTTATAGTCCCACAAATACACCTCATAACATCCACTATATACAATATGAGCTATCTATCTATATATATATATATATATATACATACATATATATATTGGACTTATAAGCTTTTAGTACGTGGTTCTAATACAAATAATGAGATACAATGAGATTTTACTAATGAGTTCTAAATATCACAAGGTACAATACCTGGACACTAACAAGCTCCAACAATTCCAATACCACTATGTACATAATGAGATATTATCACTTATGAACTGGTTATAAATTACAAGCTATTACAAATGCGCTAACTATACTTGTCTTAATGAATATCTATTATTATCTCCATGTATGCACTTATTTCCATGCATAATTTGTAACAACTTGCTTGATGGCTATCTTGATAGCTAGACTTGTCATGCCCATCTTAAGCACACAATTTGCAATAATGAGATGTAATTAGTGTATGTATCTATACTGTTTATTAGGTAGGTTACGAATAATATAATTTGATCTAAATGCTACCTACACACACACACACACACATACATACACACATGCATATATATATACACTATCTCCAAAACCTATATAACCAACTCAAATTCTACTTTTAGCATCTTGTACCGATTAACAATCAATTTTCTTGAAAAAGCTAAAACTATTTTTATTTTTGGAAATATTTAATCTCACAATTAGGGGTATTTTGGAAATTTTTGAAATTTGAGCGGTATTTTGTGAACTTTCACAAATTAGAGGGGTATTTTGATAATTTTCCCTTTATTAAAGCTTGGCATTTTGATATTCCCAGCTAAGGGTTGAGGGGTAGGTTCTCTAGCTGCAACATGCACTTGCCCAATTGGAGCGTCCACTCTATCTTCCACGGGCAGCTTCAAATGGGATCTACGGTTGAGGTGATTCGGACCATCAGATGCACATTTGTAAATTTGGGACATTTGGTAAATTTGGGGAGAAAAGTAAATTCAGATAGGCTTGTAAATTCGGGGCAGTCTATCAACAATATGGGATATAAGTCTTATCAAAGTCCTTTAATACATTACTATAATCTGATCACTCCAAATTTTCATCCTCCTCTTTTTCTAATGCTATGAACACCCCATGTCTTAAACCTGTGACCTCCCCACTGGGAGCCATGTGCACTAACCACTCCGCCCACATGCGTTCGTTGAAATATAGGGGATTCTAGTATGTCATATTGTAAATGTGGACCGATTAGGAAATTTGCAGCAAGTTTGTAAATTTGGGTAGACTAGTAAATTAAGGGCAATTGTCAAATCTGACGGTCCATGATTACCTATCCCTGCATTTTCCTCCTCCACCATTATTCCCATTTGAGCATGCCCGTGTGATATAGTGATGAGGCAATTGGAGGCCCACTTGAATCAAAGCGCTAGCTTTCAAAACGGTTCTCTCTCCATTCTCCTATCTTTAGTTTGGCCGCCACAATGGATGCGACAAGCATTTTATCATGTGATTCATGCATACAATGTTAAGTATGGAGCCTGATTTACCCTTGTAATTTTCTGTGGTAAAAGCACACATTTGTAAGGCCCCCATTATGAGGAGAAGCCATCGTGCATGAAGGAAAATCACTCACCGAAAACCAAAATTTTCATGGACAAGACTTGGTTGGCCGGTGGCCGGTAGTCAATGGCCAATGGCCGGTCGTCGGAAGTTAATGGCCGGTGGCCGAATTCAAAAGCGGACTTGTCTTCTCAAGGGCGGCCACACATGGGCAGATTGGAGGGTCCGATTTGGACTTATTCGCACAAGGGCGGATACTCATGGCTGTCTCTCATAAGAGAGGGCAGCCCTTTTGGCCTATAAAAGGAGGCCATTTCTACACACATTTCATAGTGTGAAGTTGATGCAACAAGGTGAGTGTGAGGTGGTAAGAGAGTGAAGCAAGGCGAGAGCTCCATTAAGGGTATAATCCCTTTGTAAACTACTTCTTGTTTTGAAGTACTAAAGCCATTGAGTGGTTGCTTTCCTGTGGATGTAGCCCACATTGGGTGAACCATGTATATCGTGTGTACTCTCTCTCTCTCTCTCTCTCTCTCTCTCTCCTCTCTACTTTATAATCCCGTGTATGTAATCTGTCTCTCTCCATTAATTAATCTACTCAATTATCTATTTAGCTACGTCTTATTTCCTAACATACAAGGCCATTCCCTCAGTTTTCTTATCCTTTGGCAAGAGTGTTTGATACTTTGAAGAATGTAGAAAATGCATATACACGCCTCTATGTTTAATCATTAAAGAACATCCAGAAAGTGCAGACGGGTAGCTGCAATCCCATTGCCATTATTGCACAGCACCCTCGCCCCCCCCCCCAGCCCCCCCTCTCTCTCACTGATCTGACGGTTGACCTCTCTCATGTGGATATGCACGAACGAGAGAAACATCTCTCTCTCTCTCTCTTTCACACACACACACACACACACACACATGAGAAAGAACAATCCACCAATATAGCTTCAGCTCCTTGCCCCGAGTGACGTTGCTCACATACGCTCGTTCCTATCCTTTAGGCGCTGCTAATCTATCGGCTCGGGTTCTATTCCCCTTTGGTGTGCTTCTGCCTGCAATACTATAGTGACTAATCTTTGCTTTGATTTATATAAGGTGTAATTTAATCTCTTTGCTTGAATGCTTTTTTTAATTTATATAAGTTGTAGTTGATTCAGTGTTAGGAAAAGGAAGAGATTGTTTGGTATATGATCTAAATTTGGGTATTATTTGCAAAAAATAAAGGTACTTTTTCTTCTAAAGTAGTGTGGAACAACGAGATTAAGCATAATCTCCTGCTGAAGAATTACTAGTGACTCGGCTTGCCTTCAATAGAATTTCTCAGCAAGCCTCAACTGACGGCAAGCTTTGTAGAATGCCTTGCAGCATTTGCCTCGCTTGTTGCATCCCATCCATAGTTGCTACCACACGTACAAACTAGATAAAGCCTGTAAGGGCTACCATTTTTTTTCTTCATATTGTACTAGTCTTGCATGCCAAAGTTAAGGATCTCCAAATTGTGCGCAACAATTCTACGGCTTTTTTAGGCCTTCTACGGCAGTTGTAGAGAGAGACCCCAGATGGGACTCCAATGGTTATGCTATTGTTAAGGGCCCATGTGGCAGGGCTAGCTTCAATGGACTAAAGGAATTCTTTGATGTGCAACCTAGGATTTGAACTTATTGGGTGTAGGATGTGGCTTTTTGTTTGAGGGCCTCATTGAAATCTTCATATTGAGCCTTGTGTTGAAGCCCTACTCCGATACCAACCTGAGTAGAGCTTCAGCACGATGAAGATGGAGGTGCATTAAAAGGCGGCTAGTCCTAGATATTGGACTCTCTGTCGACGTGGCAAAGAGTCTTATCCATTGGCAACCACGTACGTTTGAAAAGGTCTAGACAACACCCCCCCCCCCCCCCCCCCCCCAAGTTTAAACATGATAGACGTTTGAACACGGGGACTAAAAACCTTCTTATACTAGTGGTTTGTCACAGGAACTGAATAATAGAGATCGATAGCAAAAGATAGAGAAAGAGATCTTTGTATTGATGAATCTTTGTAGAGTTTTGATACAACAGAGGAGCAAAATATATGGGCGCACTCTGTTGTACGAAGCTCGAACCTCCCGACCACCCCCGAGCTTCATTCGCCTGCATGCATCGTCTCACTCGCACTCGCACTCATGCACTCGCACTCGCAGAAGAGAGATCGTGAATGATCCCAAAGCGCACCACCCGTCGTGCTTTATCCTTCTTTTCCTTGAAAAGCCTGCACGATTTCGAACCAAGTATACCTGCGAGAATAATATAAGAACGTGATCGCTAAGAGATCCGTAAAGGTTAGATTTCTATCATGACACTTTGCAAGATCCTGTTTCACACATTGATGGCATCGCCTACAAAATAGCCAAAAGAACATCTCGTGCTC
Organism: Adiantum capillus-veneris; assembly: GCF_014529385.1. Classification (NCBI taxonomy): domain Eukaryota; kingdom Viridiplantae; phylum Streptophyta; class Polypodiopsida; order Polypodiales; family Pteridaceae; genus Adiantum; species Adiantum capillus-veneris. The sequence continues at coordinate 37,798,225 of NC_140944.1, forward strand.
AACATGATAATCAAAGTAAAAAAACATAATTATATACCTTATAATCTCATTTGTCATACCTATCATGAAGAAACAATCCACTTCTTGGTGATAGCAGGGAAAAATGTATGATGTTCTATGTGTGTCTGTCCATGTGTACACTACAGCTGCTGCATTTGTTTGTTTTCATCTAACTTTTACAAACAAACTCAGAACAGAGCAATAGGTAAAACGACGGGAAGAGGTCTGGTCTCAAGGCTACGCGAACAGAATTGCGAAAAACATCTCTGTTTGGCTAAAACGCAACTTTAGATCGCAACTTATAAAACTCTTTTTTGGGTCTCCACTACTTTTACAACTTATTTAAGTCTACCCATGCATTTTTAGCTCACATAAATATAAAACATTGATATTATAAAAAACTCAATTTTTATGTTCATTGACAGACTATTGTTACATTAATCTTTATCAAATAGGTCTTTAGTGTATTATTTAAAAAAGAATATATGTTCTCTCTTAATATCTCAACTCATTCGTATAAGCTCTATTTAATAGACTATTCAACAATCTTTCAAATCGTGCTCAAGAAAGATATGCCCTACTACATTCTTTTCGACTTTAAGAACTTCAAAGACTAGTCCTATTACATGGTTGAGCATTGGTTTTTCCTCACGGGTGCCTGTGTTCAATCCCTGTGTGTGAATGGACTGAAGTATTTAATTAGCTTTTTGATTGAGCATTTTTTCCTTTGTGCAAACTAAGCAGCTTGCTAAAAAATCAAGGATCGAAACATGACCTGGTGCATTGGCCCAACAGGTCAACAAGATCGTCACTTGGATGACTCACAAGGGTGCCACATCCTTGAGAGTCCAATACTTAAAGAGAGCCCTGGAAGGCTCGGATCAGCATTTGAAGAGGTCCCACTCTTACAAGTCCCATAGGTTTTATATAAGAGCCTTGCTTTGTGATCTGAACCAAGCAAATCACCAAGGTGATGGATCCCCATGGACACATGGAGGTAGTATTGGGGTAGAAAGTGCTTGCCTAGCAGTAAACATTATCCAGATTAGCTAGGGCTTCCTTGCTAAGCTACATGCGGCTTTTGTAGATGAAAACCGGCCTTAGAATACAAGGTGATGCAATGTACTAAATCTCCCTTGGATCATGTACTTAAAGTTCCAGAAGAAATGTAAGGCAGCACTCTGAGAAAGGGAGAGAAAGTTTTATATACACTAGTTTGTACGTATTGAATATGTTTTCTTCTCTCAGGTGTGGCACATTGTGTGGTGCGTTTTCAGTTGATCCCATGATTCTCAATGTCGATGGCAATGATCACCTTAGGTATATCAATTTTGAAGGTTTTCTTGAGGTGACTATCAAAAACCTATTATGTCCAAGATTTTCCAAGACATGAGCGTGAGAAGATAGCAAATACCCTAGATCTTTACTTGCGGCAAACTGAAGAGATAGAGGCTTCCTAGAAAGAAATCTTTTATTTTATTTTTGGCAAAAGCAAATCAAAGACAACCTTAGATGACATTTGGATCGATGATGATAGCGAATGGAAGGGTAATCTGAAGCTGCTTCTTCTCAAGGAGAGTTTACGATTGGTCAATTACTATGTTGTCCATTGGCATCTGGAGCTAAATGTTCTATTTGTAGACATTACTTTAGAGAGAATGGAGATTATTGCATCATTGGTTCCACTAAGGAAGCTACTTATTAGAGGAAGCTACAGTACACTTTTAAGTAGGTTTGAAAACACTTCGTAGAGAGAGATTGTTTCAATTCAATGTGATAAGTTTTTCTTTGAATCCATTGGAATTGCACCTTCTCGATTGTGTAGAAAGAAAACAATTAGCTTTTTTTTTTGTGAATTTTTAGATTTTAATCAAAATCTCAACTTTATTAATCTTTATTACTTAATTAGTTTACTGTGTATGTAGGTATGCAACTCGAGCTATATATGGATGGCGTTTGTTAGCTTATATGTAGAGCACTTGGCAGACATATTCAGTAATTAGATATATTTGGCAATAAATTAAATCTTCTGGTTTGAAATTGGTTTGCTCAATTGTAGTTACTAGACGCCACAAACTTTAGTACTTGAATCATGTAATTACATTGGTTGAAACAAACTATTTTCAACCAGATGTATCAAGTGTAAGGACTTGATGATATTTTCATGTATCATTTTGTTGGTCTTATGGATTTTTTAATGTAATCATTCTTTATGTTGTATTGCAATTTGCAAGCAATATCAAATGAGTGAAAAAATTGGAATAGTAGAAGTGGAATTTTTTCTTGCCTTGTTAGGAGGTGAAGAAGGTCTAACTTAATGTCATGTGTGTGAAGAAATATATTTCAAAACAAGGAATGAAACTTGAAATCTTATGACTTTGGCATTTGAAATCCTTATAAATGCACATAGATCTTTTCATAAAAATATCAAAATAAGAATATTATTGCTCATTGCAACTCGCTCAGAAACTTAAAAGAATGATGTACTATAAAAGGGGAACCATGATTGGAAGTGATATTAAAGAATATATCACAACTATCAACACAACTTGATTTAGACTACCAAATGGAAGGTTTGATCCAACTATTGTTTCTCCATTTGTATGTCGTGTCTATGAGAGAGAGAGAGAGAGAGAGAGAGAGAGAGAGAGAGTAGAGAGTCTTGTATGTAGCTAGTGAGGTAGTTATTGTTGGAGCTATGCACACACTGAGTACACATATATAGTGGAGACTCCTAGCTATATATAGCACAAGTGTGGGCTCTCTATATAGCTCCAACAGTTATAGCCAATTCAGAAATTAAACACGTAACAAAAGTGGTTTACAATATGAATAGTTGAAAATGCTATTATCTCTCATTTTTTTCAAAATAGGAAACATTGTATTTCTATGTGGAAAAATAGGCTCGTAATTTATCTATCCATGATAAAATAATATATTTCCATGTGGCAATGAAGGTTGTCGTCCAATTTTCTATGTGGAATGTAAGCTTTGAGAATAGCGGAATTAAGAGAATTATAGAAAACATTTTTGGGAGACTACATTGAGAACATAGAGGGTGAACTCAATGGATGGTAGCAACATAATTATAGTACTTAATTAACTTGGCATGAACAATACTTTTGCAAGAGAGAGAGTTTAGAGAACTTGACAACAGTTGAGGACTGGATTTATCTGGATCGGGTCCCCCTGCAATAGGCATTTGTACTATAGATTCTTCCATCAAGAGAGACTTGGTACAATAGAATCTTCGTGTTCCTTGTGACCTAGGTGACGCAATGAAGATGGAAAGCTTCATGCATCACAAGCATAACATAGCCTTTGCAAAAAATATCAACTATACCAAGCCTTAGTCCCAAGGCCTCAAACACCTTCAAAGGTGGAGAGACATTAGGAACGGAATGGGGTCTAAGGGGGAATCTTTATTTGCCATGGGATTAAAAAAGACATTATGGAAGGGGCAAATGGGTGGATGCCATGTGGACTGAAATGGTGGGTATGGCAGGACCTGAAAGTAAGTGGTCAAACTTGTACTCTTTTATAAAATATAAAGAGAAAATATCTTCTAAATTCAAACAGCTAAACTTTTCTCTAAATAGCTGAGTAAAAACCAATCCTTTCTCTCTCTAGTGTTGTCAGTTCTCCCCCCTCTCTCCTAAAGGGGGTCCTCCAAAAACGTGCTGATCATTCCCTCCCTCTCTCTTTACTTTACCATTTCTTACTTCTTTTCACTTCACCTTTCAAGAGTTTCTTCCTTTCCTTCCTTTCAGTTTTCCCTCCTAAAAGCTCTGCAAGCAGAAGTTTGAACGTCCTTTCTCTCCTCAAGCTTATTGCATTCTCCTCAAGCTTGTTGCATTCTCCTCAAGCTGAAGTTCTCCATTTCTCCATGAGCCTCACTAAACACCTCTACCTAAAGCTAAAGATCTGCATCATATCCTTTTGCTAGATCATCCCTCTTTGTTTCCTCAACAGGTTTCCTACTCCTTCTCCATTGTGCTCTCTAGAGAGGATATACTTCCCTTTCAAGCTTTGCAACATTATCTTCCCCATTAGGCCAACAAGCAGGTTGAGCAGTATAGCAGTAAGTGACATCCTTCGTCTTTGTATACCACCAAGAAGCTTTCTCTTTATACAGCTGAGAACATGGATGTGCAATGTCTAATCATAAGTGTTTGTCTGTAGGTTGTGCCACTATTTCCCATGGCATCATTAGGTACTCGACGACCTAGCAATGTCATTGACTCCATATCATGGAGTAATGTACAAGACGACAGTGGATTTTGGGTGACGATGGAGTTCAAATGATTGATGTGGGTGACAATACAACCCAGCTCAAGAGGTGCACACATGGTTTCAAGGAGACACATGACTTCTCGAGCACACCATTGGAAGGGAAGGACCATGGAGTTCAAGCAAACCCATGACGGCAAAGGACTTGCAAAGGTGCAGCATGTGTATGTTGTTTCATAACTGAAGCTAGAGATAGCAGTGGCTCCATTGAGGTTTCCTACAAACTTTAATTTCATTCCTCTGTCAAGTTTTTAGATTGTGTATTTTTTATTTCTATCGTATATATTGCTTTGATGTATATTAGGTTTTCATTGCTTGTTCATGTTTGGAGATGTGTTCCCATTTGATTTTGTAGAGTGGGAGCCAATAGAGTCCTTCATATGAACTTTTGAGGCCATCCACGTTGATCTTGGCAAGCTGCTCTATGCTAGTTGTCCATCCGCGGAGCTTGTCTCATGGGACATTTTAAAAAAAAACCATACTTATGTAACGCCTAGGAAAATTGGGTATGGTAATCTTTCTCCGGTTCATCCACCAACCTTGTAGAGTATGGAATGGCCTAAGCCAGATAGTGCCTTTATCACAGCAAACAAAAGGAGAATCGAGGCAGATGTGCATTCAGCAATGAACTTCACCTATGGTTCCCATAAAGCTTCCCTTACTTGGTTTAAGTCTCTTCATGTGTTTGTGTTTATCTTTTGACTGCAAAGTGTTCACAGGACACCAACAATATGGAATTGCAAAGGGGGAAGTGCGATCAACGACTTCCTTGCAGTTGGATGGGAGACTAAGGTGGTCAACCACCAGAGAGATACAATCAAGTGTTCTGTAGTTTCTAAGAATGTGGTGTGTAGATTCCATATTGCAAAGAAAATCTTGTCAATTGTCTTTCCCTACACAAGATGGAAGCTGACAAAGGGAGAATGAGAGGCACTAGACTTTGATGTTTCTACTAGAGAATCAATTGATCTGCAAATATGCCTCCACGACAATGCACTGCATGACATCTCGATGAGTAACGACTCGAGTCTTAGTCACCTTTGTGAATATCTTAAATCTTTGATATACCTTGCCCAATCACTATGTTTTTGTAATCAATGAAAAAAAAAATTGTTCGAGAAAAGAAAAAGCTTCCTGTGTAAAAACATTGGTTTTTCGTGATGTATTAATGTAAAATCTTGTAACTGAAGCGACTTCGCTCCACTAATACATATGGTGTTTTGAATCTCTTTTTCATTTTTTAATTGTTCATGATTTCGATTGAAATGTGCAAGTTTTTTAATTTGGAACATGAATACTTTCAATGTTGGTGTCTTTCAATCGCTCTTCACGTGATTTTGTTTATAATTATAGTTTTAAGTTAATTTGACGTTAATTTTAAGTGCTTTCAAAAAGTGACATTGAGTATAAAAGTGACTTTCTAGGTTTTAAACCTCATTTCTCACATTCACAAAACACTAGATTTCAGCTCTCTTCCCATCTGCTTCGCAAACAGACATGTGGCAACATCTTTTGATTCACTTCTCACATGGCTATAGAAGATAGGACTTGCAGATCGTGCACATGAACTAGCCACTGTGTTTGAGGGGACGATCCACATGCATGCCACTGCTAACTTTCATGTAGAGCGATTCCAAAGCTTTCTTGACTACATGATGGAGCACATGGAAGAATATGCAAAGTCTTCGAGGGATTCGACATGGCGTGGTTGCCAGTAGAGTTTCTCACCAGTAGAGTTTCTCAAACACCTCTATGCGTCCAACAAAAACTTTTGCTATCACTTTTTAAGGTTTATAAAAGGGCTTATTGAGCGGGACTACATGATAGAGGATGAGGATGACCTCATAGAATTGGGTATGGGGTGCATAGGCACCCAATTCATCTCTTGGGACATGGTTTTGGTCTTGCTTGTGCTTGAGGGCATGGAGAAGGGAAAATCAAAGAAAAAGGCCAACCAAAAGCTCATGTGACTATTGTGGAGGAATCAAATGAATTTATGAAAGAGGTTGATGACCAGGATAAAGAATCTATGGCACTCGTCCTCCTGCAAGATCCCAACTCCACTAGGGAGGAAGATCGGATGATAGAGGGAGACGAGGTCAACCTCGCAAAAAATATCAACATCTCCTCTCATTTCATCCACACATGATGCATCCGTATTCACATACCCTTGCAATTGTGTTAAGTCTCTCTAACTCACTCTCCATATGGTCTAGCTCTTGGTCTTTTCGACTTAGTTCCTCTTCCATGAGGGCTTTCCTCCCTTCTAGCTCCTTCCTCTTTTGTTTACCTTCTCACCCCATACCGTCTACATTCCTATTGAAAATTTCCTCATTTCGCTCACGAGCCTGTCTTAGTTTATACCAACTTTCCACAGCATCCGTCGGATCACACTCCCAAGCTTCTTTCCTCATGTTGTCGTGCATAGGTTTTGTCCACCTGCTCCATTCATCAAAACTCTTACGGAAGTGCAAATTCCCTTTCTCAAAGAAAAAGGCCTGAACTTTAACATTAAACCAAGCCCTTAGCGAGGCCATCTCAAATGAGCTCTGATACCAAATGGTAAGCCCCTTCAAATGGAGCTCTCTTATGGGTGAGGAGAGTGTTATAGGTCTCTCTCCTCGAGCTAGTTTTGAGACCTTCGCGGTCAATCGACACCCTTAGTCATGTTTGAGACTCGAGGCCTTGAGCATAGGCGTTCACAAATGCAGGGAGAAGGAGATGAAGGCGGAGAGGGGATGGAAGCAATTGTGAGAGTGATAGGCAGAAATCATAGTCACAAGGGGCGCGTTTTGGGATGGGGGATGGGGGGTGTTATAGGTCTCTCTCCTCGAGCTAGTTTTGAGACCCTTCGCGGTCAATCGACACCCTTAGTCATGTTTGAGACTCGAGGCCTTGAGCATAGGCGTTCACAAATGCAGGGAGAAGGAGATGAAGGCGGAGAGGGGATGGAAGCAATTGTGAGAGTGATAGGCAGAAATCATAGTCACAAGGGGCGCGTTTTGGGATGGGGGATGGGGGACATGGCTCCAATAGATTTTTAGTATAAAAAGGAGTGGGGACAGTAAAGTGGGAAAGGGAAGCCCAAAAATGTGCGTCCCCTGTGACTATGCCGAAAATGCCCCTCTTCCATTAGCGTTTTTGTCTGTCCCTGGCGTTTTTTGGGGAGCTGCTTTTTTGGACCCTACCAGGAGCATACGAGCATGCTAGAAATCATTGAATAGAAGCATTTTTATCACCTCTCGCAGATGTGTTTTTGGGTGGACAACAGCCTCTTTCTTGGCTTGTGTTTTTCACAATAGATGAAGTTATCTTCTGCTACTAGAACACCATCTTGTGGTGGTTTGCATGGTTTCTTAGTGATTGTTGTAGTACACACGAGATATGGCCATGCTCATGGCATATGGGATCCTGACATTCGTAGAGAAAACACCATGTTGGGTGGACAGACACTTACCACTTGACCTTGACACGTTAGATCAATTGCTTACACAAGCATCTACACGGAATTAGGGAGAGGATCTTTGATCTCTTCTTAGACAAGTTCATTTCTTGAAATCTCTTGGAGAGTTTAGCCGTATTTGATTAAATTGAGGGGTGTGAATGTACACTGCAAAGATGATTCTTTGTAGCTATAACATTAGCAGAAGATGCTTGACCTTTCCCATTGATCAATGTGCTTTAGGTGGAAATAACAAAGTAATCTTTCTTTGATTACTATGCAATTCCAATCCCATTGTGTTGTAGTTGTGGATGCGTGGTTGTGTTGTTTATGCAATAATTGGGATGCACCAATTGTTAGTTTGGCATTTAAAAATGAAGGAAGAGGGAGACGAAGAGTGAGAGTTGTGGATGTGTGGTTGTGTTGTAGTTGTGGATGCGTGGTTGTGTTGTTTATGCAATAAGTGGGATGCACCAATTGTTAGTTTGGCATTTAAAAATGAAGGAAGAGGGAGACGAAGAGTGAGAGTGGATGGAACCAACTGCGAGAATGCTCATAAAAAATGCCCCTCTTCCATTAGCGCTTTTGTCTACCCCTAACGTTTTTTGGGGAGTTGGGTTTTTGGACAACTGCGTTTCACAGAGGATGAAGTTACCTCCTACCAGAACACCATCTCCTAGTGATCCGTTCGGTCTCTCAGTGTTGCAGTACACAGTATCTTCAACATTGGTGTAGACTTTCCTTTTCTCATAGATTATTCACAAGAAAACTGCTCATTTTGGCTTCCCTACTTCATATAGGATGATCACGATGCAGAAAACTTGGTCTTACTTCACCTCATTTCAAAGGCCCTTCACAGTGCAGGCTGTTGAGTCCAGCTTTCTCCTCATCTTAGATTACCCTAACTAATCACTCCAACTAATTTGATACTTTTTTCGTATCCTTTTCGTTGCAATGCATAAATCCCAAATGACTTGCATTTGAGCCCCAACATCTTCCATTTATATTCTTTGAGCCCCAAATTTGAGCCCCAGCATCTTCCATTTATAGACATGTTATGTTCTTATAATTAAAACACATTAAAAAATATGATTATAATTTCTTTGGTAATTAGCATCAAATTATATATAACTCTATATTCTAACTTCTTAAGTTTTACCATTTTCTAGTTTACAAGAAGCTCTTCAACATCTGCAAAGCAACTTAACATTTTACTATAACACAAGGTATGTCATATTTAAGAATATTTTAAAGATCTATAAAAAAATAGATTTTAATATTGATATTTTGATAATCACAATAAGATCAAAAAGATTTTCTTTCCAAATTAGAATATTAGTCTAAGCTCAATAGAAATAATATACATATCAATATAAGTATATTAAAATCTTAAGGTCACCAAATATACAAATAATAATAAAAAATACGTAATTGAAGATGAAAACAAATAAACTATTACCTACAAACAAAGCATCCAAACTAAAACAAAAAGCAAAGCATACCAAGATTGTAAGATATTTACGTAGAAAAACAAACTTACTTCCAACTTTTGACATTTCTAATTTAGATTTTGATTCATGGATAAATATTTGTTTTAATTCAATCAAATTATAAAAACATTGTTCGAATTGTGAAAATTTATTTTTTAAGTATGAAAAACAAAATTTAAAATATATATAAAAAAACAAATACCTATTTACGAGGATATGAGTTAATTACTCCCTATCTAACATAGTTTCAAAATAACAAACAAGATAATATAGAAATTTATAACTACTCCAAATGTTTTCAAAGCAACAGTGGAGGAAAATATTGGGTAACTTATTATTACCCAAGTTATATTAAAAAAATATCAACAATGAATGTATATGAACTACAAATACTATCTACTTTAGATATCTCTTTCAATATCAAGAAAAAGATAACATCTATAGCCATAGGTAACATAGAAGAAATATCATTCTTAGATAATCCTCTATTTTCATATCAAAATAGTAATGATTTATTATATTCTAACAAAAAACTCACATGATATAAACACACTATTCCTCTTTTTAGTAAAAAATAATCCATTAGTAAAAAGATTATATACTATATATGAACAACCACAAAAAACTTTAGCAATTCCTATAATTCCTTCTAATGCAGTTACTACTTTACTAAACAAACATGCATCATCCTCTCCTTATGACTTAATGATAGTAGTAGACAATACAAATTATTTAGGTATCTTAGATCAAGTAAACAACACACAACTAAAATCACAGTACAAAACAGGTAAGTTATCTCATGGTGGGGTTATGTATGAAAGATTAAATAACAAAAAAATCATTACCTTATATGCAAGTTTAGATGGAGTATCTAATTTATAAGATCTTACAATAGAGAAATCCCTATTTCTATTTCTATTTCTAGTTCCATTAGGATATGGAGCTCATGATGGAGCTTTAAAATTTCATACATATCTAAAAATGAGAATAGCCTCATTCTTCTCAATATTCACTTTATACAAGCCATACTTATTGATGATATACCAATTACGTCAAGGTTTGATAATAGAAAATTCAACAAATTTAATAATGCTACAATAAAATATAGATAAATTCATACTTAAGAATCCACATGCATCTGATCTAGATACCTTACGTGATATCATAAAACACAATATGTGCTATTCCATTCCAGGCTCTCCGTCATGGTATCATAAAATTTTTTATTATGCATGGTAGAGTCATTTGTTTACCTAGCTTCTTCTTAACCCTAACTTGTGACGAAGTATCCTCTAGTAGATGGGTAGAAATAGAATATTAATAAAAATTAATCCAAAAGATCAACTTAAAACTCAATTGGATAGATTGTCCAGCCGAGTGCATGATGATTTTTCACAAATTACATACATTTTTAAATAAATACATATTTATTCCTAGTGGATTATTAGGTACCATCAACCACTGTCTAATAGAATATGAGATACAAAATAGAGGTTCACCACATGTACATATAATGCTATGGGTAGATTCAAACGATATTGATCGAATATCGTTAGAGATTGATAGCCATATACCTTATATACATACAATAAATAAATTTGATCCAAAATCAACTGAATATAAATTTCATAACTTAGTTATCAAAAAATAAATACATAATTGTAGAGAATCTTATAAAATAGAACTACAAAATAAACAAGTTAAATGTAAATATGGATTTCCATACGACATCCAAAGTAATTCTAAGTCAATTATTCATGAACAAACTCAACAATAGCCAACATTAACACTAGGTTGGTAACCTAACACGACATAAAAGTGTCCTTTTAGGGTTTTGAAAAAAACCTCCAAAACCATAGTAGATCCACTCATTTTGTAAAATCCTTTCATGAGGTTATAGTTCAAGGCCTACTACACATGGAAAAAATAAGAAACTTGTAAAATTTCTCATCTTTTGGTCACACCAAGCCTCCAAAGTTGATGGACCAGTACATTTTCATCAAAACAGTCATTTCTTACGTTTTGTTGCATAAAAATAAGATTAGGGATTTTTGTAGGACTTGAGATAAATTCCCTAGTTAACTTTGATGGGTTGGTGCTTAGAACATATGATTGCTTCTCACTCACTATTTTTTGTTTTGCCAAAAGAAATAGGTAAGAAAAAGTTGAATTTTTACCATTCTGCAAACCTATCATCAAAGTTTCTATATCCACGCTCAATACAAATAATATATGCATGTTTTCTTAGTTCCCTATTGTCCTTTAGGTTCATAAGGAGCCATGGAGAATGTCAAAAGAATAATACATCTCTTACCAAGGGGAATCTTGGGGACAAAGATGAAGTGTTAAATATAGCAAACATGAAAAAATTGGGTTCAACATTATGAGTTGTAGAATCCCATAGAAACTATTCAATATCTAGCCAAATTTGATCCTTATGACTAGATATGGTTACTACCTACAAAATACATGTAGTTGTCACAAGAAACTAACAATATTGAAAAAGCTATACTGGATATACTAGAATGTTTCGTTTCTTCTATAATTAAAAAAATCAACCATCGTTGTCTACTATGCAAAATAGGGTATTAGGTGCCCCTAAACTCAAGGAATATTATCTTTATGTTACAATATGCGACATAGAAAATCAAATTACATTTGGATATTATGAAAGCCACCAAAAAAGTCATAGAAGAGCTAAAATTGGCTAAAAAAACTGGATTTGACAATTTTTGTAATTCATAACTTACAACTTTAACATTTATTTCTCCCTAGAAGCATCAGGACATGTTGAGGACTACTAACGATAGTTCTCTAGCATTATAGACTCACAAACATGAATTCTAGAGTGGTATAGTTGCAAAAGTTGAAAAAAAGCCAAAAACAGGACCCGTTTTTTTGCACAATTTAGGTTGTGAAATGTTGTGCAAGGACAAGGTAAAGATGGAATTGATATTCCAAAAAATGTCGAGTTTTTTTCAGCTCAAACAACTTTCTAGACAGAACCACCTCAAAATCCATTTTGAAACTCTTGAAATAATTCAATGAAAATGGTCACTTAACAGGACATAAAAGTGTCCCAGGACATAAAAGTGTCCCATTACCAACCTAGTGTTAAAACACAAAATGTGGTCCCTTACATGCAAGAGTATTATTGTTATCACAAGCCCATATGAATATTCAAAAAGTAACCAATACAAAATTATCATATTACTTATTAAAATATGCATTGAAATCAAAACCTATAGGAAAAATAGATAATTACTTAGAAACAGCAAAAATATTAGGACTAAATAGATAATTCCTTAGAAACAGCAAAAAACATTAGGACTAAAAAACATTAGGCCACGATGTGTTTAGAGATACCAATCATAAAAAAATCACAGAAGGTAACTTATATAGATTGTTCACCTCCTAAAAAAAGGTAAAAATATATACAATTTTTTAAACCTCTATACTACATCCAATTGATTTATATACAGCAAGACCAAATGTTATATACATACTTTTGTCACTATAGAATCAAAAAAGTACTCAAGCATAGAACAAAGAAGATGTATAAAATGCATGATTTTTTTGGAAATGAAATAGAAGAGTATAAACAATTAGTAAGATTTTCCGATTTTCACCATTTTTATCAAATGGAAGTTTTTGTTTACTATTCTATTAAAACATATAGATTTTTGTAATGAAAAAGAATTAATCTCAATTAGCAACATTAAAAAATCTTACTTTTTAGAATGTCAAATATGACAAATAATAAAAAATGAAGAAGACATAGAGAACCTAGTTGGAAATTATTCTCAATTACATCTATTAATCAATGAATCTAGACAACAAATTACAAATCAAACACTTCAAATTCATCCCATACATAATTTAGAAGAGCTTTTAACATCAAGAAATTTTATTTAAAAATTGACCAATATTAAAACTCTATGAGAGAATCAATATGATCAAGTAATACATCAATAAGAGATTGAAAATACAACTTTGACTAAAGAGCAAGAACTAATATACAATAAAATTTGGTGGGTTACATATAGTAAATGGAACACCTAGATCTGAGAAAATGTTTCTAATTCAATATATCACATTTAAATGTATAACCAAAAACATAGGACTCCTCCTTACAGCAACCACAAGAGTAGCAGATACAAGACTTAGTCGATTAGCACGTACTTCACATTACTTCTTTCTCTCTCTCTCTCACATGACTTACTACCTATTGGCTCTACCTCTACTCTTTTTGTTTCTCATTAGATAGAATCTCCACAAGATCTCTTAGGATCTCCAATTAGCATGTCCATGTACGTCACCATCTAAAACCAACCTTAATGAGTAACATTTGAACTCATCATGTAGATACTATGAAACTCAAGCTAAACCACTAGGCTAAACGCCTTACGTGCCCTTACACCTCCCTTAAGCACTAAAAAAAACAAATACGCCCCCCCCCCCCCCTGTGAGGTCCCAGCCCCTTGTCGAGAGGAGCAGAGTACCTTTCATAGGTCTCCAATCCTGATAAGGAAAAACCAACGGACATTGCCTTAGCTACTACGTAGCCACGGGCATGAACCATTAGTGAAGGATTGGTCCTATCTCGCTATGGCGGAGCGTGACCACCATAACCCTATCTAAAAAATATCTATAAATTTAATTATCCCTAAAAGTATAAATCTTAGAGTGGCCAACCTGTGCGCTTTTTTCTCCATGTTTCAGAAGCACAGCCGCCAAGGTTTGTCTCTTTTAAGATTTATGACTAAAAAAAAATTCTAGCGTTGGAAAGTTACCCGACTCATCGGGTCCACCCGTCCATAGAATGATACCGTCGGGGTATCATTCTCCCACTTTCCACACCACACTCACCCTTCTTTTGTTATCTAATTACTACCACACTGTTTAAACATACATGTTCCTTTACTTTATTTATGATACTAGTTCGTTAAATCAGCCTTTCAAACAGTATTACAAACAATTGTCAAACAAGAAGTCGTCCAATTTTAAACCAACAACCCTTGGATTAGGTTCACTCAAGAATCTCTACTGGCGCTATTATGTCCGATCAGTATATACATTATTTATAAAAACCCTTGTCCTCATGAGCGTCCCATACCGCTCGACAAGTACTCGTTGTGCTAATCTGGACGTACTCCCGTCACAGCAACAACGGTGCCAATCTGGGCGTCATCCTCACGCCACGGCAAAACAAAACCGCAGTATCCAGCTGGGCTAATATGGGTGTACTCCCACCACAGCATCAACGGTGCCATCCTGGGCGTCATCTCACGCCTTGGCAACTGCCACATAATACCAGCGCTAATAAGTAGAGATACTTGAGAAAAACCATACCGAAGGTTTTGGACAAACATTCTTTCCTATAGCAACCAGTTTAACCAGACAATCTTTCCTACTTGTCAAACATATGACGCGTTTCTTGGGGTTAAGCCCCGTGGTTTCGGTCCGTGTTTTCTTTTCATAAGGTAAATAATATATTCCTATGGTCTCGCATATGCAATGATGCATAACTTGAAACTGCAATACTAACCTGTACCATAGCTCCGATTGGTCCGATTGGTGGAGACATAGCATTTTCTGCAGGGATTCCACCGTTACTTGTACCAGCTTCATGATCATTAGTGCCTTGTGTTCGAGCACGCTTTGGAGCCATTTTTTTGTACTACACTTATGTTATACACTTAGAACTTTAAATTAGTCAATTTTCCTAGTAATCTCTTTGTTTTCAAAGAGAGTCTGTAATTTGAATCCTCGCCAACTCGGATTCACACTTAGTGTTGTTGTTCTACATCTAATTTCTATACACCAAATATTTGCTAATATTAATTAATAAATTAAGTGTGTAAATTATGAGTGAAAGTTTAGGAATGCATTACTTTTATGCATGACATTTCTAATCCAATTTTAACTTCAATTCTATACTTCAACTAAATCAATTTTTAGTATTATTCAAAATTCTATTTAACCTAATTGACAATAACATTGGTGAATGAGAATTTCATCATGTATAACAAGAATACGATGAGTTCTCTTATGTATTAACTTTCAATTAACAATATATAAGTTAATAGTGAAGATGTACTAACTAGAGAGAATAGGTATACTTAGAGAGATTAGAGTAAGAAAAAACATACAGACACATCTTTTCTAAAGTTAATTGAATCTCCCCAATCTATTAGAGAGATTAGAGTAAAAGATAACACACACACACACACACACACACACAAACATATCCTTCTTAAAGCTAATTGAATCTTACTAATCTATTAGAAGATTAGAGTAATAATAGATAGCGCACACACACACATAACTAATTGAATCTTACTAATCTATTAGAGAGATTAGAGTTAGAGATAGCACACATACACACATATCCTTCTTAAAACTAATTGAATGCTCAATTAATACACACCTTATTAGTCCACTAGAGTTTTTGCTCTCTTAGTGGTTTGTGGACACCTTCTCTCTAAGAGAAGTGGCAGCACTTCGTGAGCGCTATAGAGGCAATCTCTATGTCTAAAGTGTGAGCATGGATGCTCTATTTATAGCAGAAAGAAAAACGTCCAACTTTTTTTTTAAATATATATATATATTTTTAAAATTTTTTTAAATAAAAAATAACTTTTTATTTTTATTTTTATTTTTTTTTCAAAAATCATATCCGCGTTTTTGGTACCCTTGTGGTACCCATGAGCTTGACCACTTTGTCATTATTATCAAAAGATAAGGCCACTTTTTTCCATGTGATAGTGTGTCCCACTTTGTCCCCTCCTATGTGATCCATGTGCCTTCATTTGTCATCCCTATGTATTCTTTTGTCTTTATAATTATTTTATTTATTTCCTTAATGATAATTTACTTTACATTTTTAAGTTAAACTTTACAGTCTTATATTAACTTTACAGTAGTAAAAGAAAATTCTACAATTAGTAAATAAGTCTTGCAATAAGTTAGTTAGTGATTCATATAGCTAAACATGTCAGAATTTTGTAGCGTAAATTTTAAATTCTAGGTTTTCTCAACCTATGATTCATAATTTGAACTTGAATATCTTAAATAATGAGTGATGGTAAAAAAAAAATCAATTGCGTAATAGAACTTGTGTGAAATTTGAAAGTAGAGACCTTACACCCCCCCCCCTTTCCCTTTTCCTTTCTTTCCCCCCTCCCGCGCGCCCCCCCCAAACTAATTACTTAATGCCTTTGTGAAAAAGTCGTTTCGGGGACCTACTTAGCACTACTACTTTGATCTACTACTTCTAAGTGAAGACCTACTTACTACTTACTGGCTCTACTCTTTTTGTTTCTCATTAGATAGAATCTCCACAAGATCCTTTAGGATCTCCAATTAGCATGTCCATGCACGTCACCATCTAAAACCAACCTTAATGAGTAACATTTGAACTCATCACGTAGATACTATGAAACTCAAGCTAAACCACTAGGCTATACACCTCGCGTGCCCTTGCACCTCCCTTAAGCACTAAAAAAAACAAATATGCCCCTCTCCCCCCCCTCCCCCCACCCCCCCACAACTTAATTAATTAATGCCTTTGTGAAAAAGTCGTTTCGGGGACCTACTTAGCACTACTACTTCTAAGTGAAGACATTATTTTTTCGCTAGATTCCCTTGAATTTGTGAATTGGAAAGAGAAAGTCGCGTCACCATCACGGCTATGCCAACCTCCCCCTCCCTTGCCGCCTTTGCGCAGCCTTGTTCCGTGGCATGGCCTCACGTCTCTGCCTCTCACTCTCCAAGAAGCTCGTCAGGGACTCAACTCTCCCCGATTTCTTTTACTCTACATAGGCCTGCTGCCACCATTGTCTCCCATCGTGGTCCCTCTCTCGCGTCACTCAACCTCTTTCTCTTTTCCTTTGTGCATCCCTTATATCACCATCACATGCCATCTCCCTTCCTCACTCGTTGAACCGTTGGGTTTTAACCATTGCAGTGCGGCCACATGAGGGCAACCCAAAGTGGCTCCAAGGCTTCCTCCCCCCACCCCCCACAAAAAAAACGGTGCGCACCATCATTGCATGCTCGCTTTGTTCCCTACCACCCCGGTTCTCTTCGCTTCTCTTTCTTGCCTGTAGCATCTCTTTGTCTCCCTCCGTCTTCATCCTTGGCTTGCTTTTCTTTGTCTACGACTCCCACCCTCACTCTGAGAGAGAGAGAGAGAGAGAGAGAGAGGAATCTACCATGCACTTCCCACCCTGGTTTTGCTCCACAATGATCCCCTTCAGTCTATTTCCTGCACCATGTCTACCAGCACTCTCTCAGGAGGGCAGTACATAGCCATAAGGAAACGACCACCTTGCAACGGCATTGGGCCAAACTAGGCACAACTTCCAGATGCAGACCACCAAGGAAATGGAAAGAGAGATTTGACGCAAACCATTAAAAAAAATTTCCTCTCCCTCGCAATCACACGTGGCATTTCTAACTCACTGCTAACCTCTCTCTCTCTCCTCCACATGACACCCTCTAGATTTTTCCCTTAGAGGCCTTCTCTCCTCCACATGCCACCCTCTAGATTTTTCCCTTGGAGGCCTGCGAGCATCAAAAACGTTTTGCAACAAGTCAGACATGGCATTTGTTGCACTTTCACTTGTAGGCTCAAAATAGACAGAAATTTTTTTAATGCCTTCCACCATGCGAGATCTGCCAAGCAATTTCCTTTCCTTTCCTCTTTTACCTTCATTCCCAACGGAGGATCTCCTTTTATTCCCTTTAATTCAACCCAAAAAAAAACGTTTGTGAGACCTATTCACTAATTAGGTCACAAGTAAAGGCATCTATGTCAAAAATTCATGAACAACTTCATCTTAAGAGCCTTGAATACCATACAAAATCCTGTTCTACCCTCTTCTATTCTGGAAATCTAATCGCTCTGCATCATTTTAATAGACCGAATCTTCCCAGATCCCCCTTCTCGACTTTTCGCTCAAAGCCATCCTCGTCCTTGGCAGACATCACGCTAGAGCTCCACAACAGCCATGGCTCACAGCGTCCCATGGCCCTACCCGCTTGCTTTTGCTAGATTGCAATTGCACCCATACAAGCAAAGGCAATGGGGAATACACACACACACAACATATTTCCATCTGCCCTCTGATCGTCCTCCACTTGGACCTGCAGCAAGTCCGTCTGCGCATCAAAATCTCCTTGTCTCGTCGCCTTCGCCACCTCCTTTGACCCCCCCCCCCCCCCCCCAAACTTTCATCCATAAAGCTGTGAACAGCATGCGCCTAAGTGAGGAGAGAGAGAGAGAGAGAGAGAGAGAGAGAGAGAGAGAATAAGAAGAAAAAGAGAATTTTAACATCGCAAGAAACTATCCCGAGAGACCTTAAATCTGCATGTGGAAATCAACATTTCTTTTTTACCTTCGTTAATTTGCAAAGCATTTTCAACGATTCCGCTTAATCCAAACGTTTGCACTACCTATTGACGGGAACCAATATTCCTATAAAGTATTGCAAAAAAAGTCGTCTTTAAAGATGTCTACAAGGTTAATGAGGGGTAATTTTTGTATTTTGGAGGAATCAAAGGGTATTTTGGGGATTTTTAAATTTGAGGACTATTTTATAAATTTTCCTTGAATTTATTTTTTTCATATTTTCACATGCAGAATGGTACTACAAAATGGAATTGAAAAAGAAAATACATATTGAAAAGGAAAAAGGTGTATTTAATTTATAAAAAACACATAAATAAATAATTTTTGAAATAGTCCTTGAATCCATGTGATATACAAAATCTATACAAGTGACCCCCCCCAAGGGTCGACCATACCACACGGAGGGAAGCTTTTGAGCTACATGAATGGCACGTGGTATCTAGATATCTTTTGATGTTATTCGAGCATACGTGTTTGAGAATGTGCATGGTATCTAGACATCTTTGATGTTATTCAAGAACACGCACGGTTGTTTGTTCGTACATGAATTCATATGGATGTTAACAATTACCTTAAAAATGTCCAACTCTATAATTGAGATGCTCAATAGGTGTGTGTGGAAGGCTTTTAGAGTTTTGACAAGATTGCCTTTGAGTGATGATAAGTAAGTTCACAATGAGTAAGTCACTATGAAAGCTCCATTTGGATGCATGCTGGGGACTCCAAATGCATGCTGGGGACTGGGGAGAAGGTGAAGACCCTTAAGAGTGGCTACTGAGAGGTAGGTGGTGTGTGCCTTGGTATGGGTAACCCAAGTTTCATCAATGGGTGGAGTTTTTAAGTTTGGCATAATTGTTGAGTGTGTGTGTGTGTGTGTGAGAGAGAGAGAGAGAGAGAGAGAGAATTTGGGGGGGGGGGGGGGGGGGCTGGGGGGCCTTAGCACCAAAGGGCACAGATAATTTAATGAAGCCCAAGCGGTGGGATCCACGGCAACGAAGCTAGGACACGGAGATGAGGACGCGCACAGCCGTAGGATGGCCAAGGTAAACTTGGACACGAAAAAGTAAACTTGAACAAGCAGGGAGCCTATCCAAATTTTATCCTTTGCCTACATGTCAACTTCCCCATCACATACTTAGTGGTTAGTGCAATGGGCTCTTATGGAGGTGACGAGGGTTCAAGTCTTCGCGGCTGCGATGGGGACTATTTCTTACCACCCTCAATTTGCCTCGAGCTTCCCCCTTTAGACCTCCACCGCGGATCCCATCTCTCTCTACCCGTGCCCTTTAGTGCTGAGGGAGGGAGGGGGAAGTGGAGTGATTGTAACTAAGGGCACGTTTAGACCACACACACGAGTAGGCATCTTCAACCTTTTATTTTCTACGTTCAATTCACATTCTACGTGAACAACCCTTTTTTTTAATACCAAATACTCGTTTGAATTAGTAGAAGAGTTTAAAAATTTACGTAATTTTATCCAAGCAGTACTTTTGGGCTATGCTCCAGAGTAGTCGAGTGTAGACGAACCTACCAAACTAAATGAATACATTTTGAAGCTGATGGGTTCGAAGGCCCAAGTGACGGATCTCTCTCTCTCTCTCTCTCTCATACAGAAGACGGCTCAAATGATTAATGTGAAGCACTGCACCTTGGGCCTTGCCTTGCACCTCTAGTAGCTTCCACTTAGCTCTGCTCTTTTGGTTTGCTAAAAAAATGTCCGTCAATGTATGATAAGACTATAAAAATTTTACAAAGGGAGACATTTTTGTTGTTGCTAAGCTTCTCCTATAAGTACCTATCTTCCTAATCTAAAGATTCGTATACACTTGAGTCTTAGTGTGTCTATGCCAATAGGAAAGATTTTTAGTACTTTGTGAAGGGCTTTTCTAAGAGCTCGTTGAGAGTAGCTATTGGTTTAATATTCTACACAATTCCTACTATTCTTATCAAAATGGTATTGTAAGTTCCTCACATACCAAGATTAGAATGTTTTCCATATCTACACATGGTTTCTTGCCTATGTCCCCTCCGAACAAGTAAGCGTTGTATTTTGTGAGCACCAAGGGTAATAGTACAAAATGATAATAATCTAGTGACAACTATGCAAAGAAACAAATTAGAAGAAGTTTTTATAATTCTCCATGGATAATATAACTTACATTTATTTTGAGACTCAATCACATGCTATTCAACACTAGATGGTGCACAAAATCCACCAAAAAAATTACACACCCCAATGGTCCTAGGGCATTGAAATCCCTTAAGAGATTGATTTTGTAGAACATGATAAACTTAGAGAGTAGATGATGCCAATCTCTGAATGTAAGCTACAGAGATAGTTTTCTTACCATTCTATTTTTATATTGGAGATGAAGCCTTGCAATTCCCAATCACCATTTACACCTCCTATTGCTGTGGCATACAAGTCATGCAAGTTTTTTCCACCTTTGGGAGTAGAGGTTTCCATGTAGTGTGAGTGAATGAAATTAGGAGGAGGAGGAGTTTGTTTCATGCCGCAATGGAGGTGAGAGGAGGAGGATAAGCTAGCTTCTTGGTGTGAAACTATATGGTGCACAAGGAGGAACTTGCTTGGTGCTACAATAAAGGTGGGAGAAATCTAGAAGAGAGAGAATATTGGACTATAGGGGTTTGGGGTTGTTACAGACAAGAGAGCTTGGGAAAGGGTTTGTAGAGAGAGAAAATCACCTTTTTGTTGTAGAATAGATTTGGGGAGACTTTGGAGTGTGGAAAGTGATGTTGTGAAATTTCTTCAAAAAGTATTTCTTTTTCAAGGCTTTTTAATGCACTCTTTTACTTTTAGAGGTCAAAAAATGTTTTTCGGACCATGAAATAGGTTTAAGGTGCTTTTAAGGAGAGAAAATACAAGTTTTGATTTTTTAACAACAAAATCATTTTTTCACTGTATTTCTAAGTCTCGGAGCCAAAAAGTGGAGGGAAACAGGCAAAAGTGGTCCCCCCCATCCCTTTCCCTTAAACATCTCCCTTATCTCTATATATAGCTCAACATATTGAGGTGCAAAGCTACCTTGTCTCCCTTCTTTTTTTAGGGTATAGAGTGTGTCCACCACCCTCTTCCTATTGGCTAGCCTCTAATTCACCTTAATCCCAACAAGCCCCTAGAGGGAACACTTGGCAGTAGTCTGCGTCATTTGAGAGTTTAAAACATTGATTCGTATGGCAAGCATGACAAAGAACGCTACAACTGCACCTACGCTTAACTTGCAAAATTGATGATGAATTGTGAGAACCTCACACAAACGTTGATAGACCGCTTTTGGCGTGTACAAAGTTTCTTTTATATGCATGGTCATATGTACAAAAATATGTAAATACATGCATTTGGGAGCTTTGCAAAGTGGTTTCAAGTTCGGAAAAAGGTGCAATGTGTGCACATTGTAAATATGCGTGCTTGCGTGTCGGCAGTCGAGCATACGTACATGCCTGAATAGGGTATCGGGGCCTTGGATATGGTTCTAGGTGGCTTATTTTGGCTCTATATAATGTGTTTGAGCTTTCTATAATGTACATATTTCAAGTGACAAGTGTGGGTACTCTCATCCCGCTCGAGAAGTTTGACACATGCGGTAACTGTCTATTTGCGGCGCCTGATCTGCGGTGATACGTGCATCGCTCTAGAAGTGGTCACAAATGGTATGTGGGGATGTGTAAATGTGCTTTGGGTATTGAGGATCAAGCGTGCGAAATTTGGTGAATTTTAGAGTCCGTTTGGGGTTTTTCCTTCGAAAAATGCCCGCCAGGTGTCAAAACTGGCCAAAATTGGGCCAAAAAAGGTCAAAAAATGGTAAAAAAAGGTGTGAAATGGCTTCAAATTGACACATCAGTGACGCTGCCGTGAGTGCTTGGGCTGATAGAGCATTTTGGAAGCCAAGTTTTGGGACTTTCACCTCTCTGTGTGGGGAAGGAAGCAAGGTTTCTACAGGTGGTCTAGTGCAGTCCCGTTGCGTTCCCGTCATGTTTTCGAGTGTATGGAGGAGTGAATGAGAGCTTTCTCGCTTCAATTTTACACTTGGGAGAGTCTATGGAAGTTCTGAGGTTTCCATGGTGTGTGTGTGCAAGGAATTGAGGGAAGAAGGTGCAGCTTTCTGCAAGACTATGTAACCCTGTATCGGTGCCATTAGGGTTGGCGCTACTCCAAAGAGTCCAACAGAGTGGAGTTTGGTGAAGGCTTTGCAATGGTTTGAGAGTGGACTTTTGTGACTGGAGTTTTTGGGGTTTTTGATGGTTTTTCTTGTATATTTTGGTCACCATCAATCGTGATTTCCAATGTTGATCACCTCGACTCACCTTGTAGTGTCTGCGGGCAGGCAAGGGCTTGTAGTTCGAGGCGTTTGGAGTTTGAATTGAGCTTGTGTGTAGAATTTTTAGGGAGATTTTGAGTGGTGGTGAGTGAGGTAAGGAATTTAAGTAAATTCCTTGTATTGTGTTGAGTTTTCTGGGTGTGTGAGTGTGCGCACAACAGCTTTTGCTCCATTATCCTTTGGCGATCCTGCTGGGGAGCGGAAATTTGCCGGTTGTGCACCCAGGTGAAGCGGTTTTGCTATGAAGTTCAAGCTTCATTGAAGAAAAGTGTTGGTTTGGATGAGGTGCAAGACTTCAACTTTTGGGGGGTTACTCACGCAAGGGAGAAGCGACTCCAAAGAGATGGCTTATAGTCGGCCAGTGTTCACAGGGAAGGAGGATGTGAAGGACTGGATTGCGGATTTTGAGTGGCATACGCTTGGTATGCACATTGTGAATGACAAAGCCAAGCTTCATGTATTTCCTCTTGCGCTCAAAGAAGAAGCTCGGGAGTGGTTTGAAGGTTTAGAGGAAGAAAAAAAGCAAACATGGGAGCAGGTGAAGCTGGCAATTTTTGACAGGTTTGGAAAGAAACTAACCGCAACAGAAGCGACAACGAAATTGAGAGGTTTGAAGCAAGATTTTCATGCTAACTTTAAAGAGTTTTTGCAACACTTCAAAGGGATTCGGGTTCAATTAGAGGCGGCATCCCAATTACCTCCAGGGGATTTCTTTAAAGTACGTCAGTTTATGGATTGTCTCCATCCAAGTGTAAGGAAGAAGGTCGATCAAGATGAGCCTACTACATTTGAAAGAGCTGTGGAAATTTCCAAGGCCAAGAGCAAGAAGATCAAGAGAAGGTGGGAGCAAGGCCTGACACATACTGAGCCAGTTGTGGTGCAACCAATGGTCCCTGTGACAATGGATGATAGAGTGGAGCGAGTGGTTCAAGGTCCAGATCCTGTTACGGCCCGGGTTCTACATGATCTTGCCGGTCAGTTGCAAGAATTAAGAATTAACATAATGAATAGAAACCAAAGAGAAGAGAGGCCAGCTCAGAGAGGTAGGAGACGAAGGCTACAAGGAATATGCTACAATTGTGATGAAGAGGGTCAGTACACCCCTGATTGTCCTGAACCACCAAGAGAGAGAGGAGGGATATACCCCCTATATGGACGTGGTCGAGGAAGAATAGAAGAAAATCATCAAGAGCGGGCACTAGAAGCACCGTCGCCACAACAACCACCACAACTGTTGCCTGGAAATGGAGAAGGTAGGGCTATCAGCATCATTACCCTTGAGCATCAAGATGTGGATGTTTTGGCCAATAAGAGAGCTAGGCATGATAGGGAGAAAGAGATAGAAGAAGAGAGGGAAACAAGAGCAAGAAAAGAAAAGGCTAAGGTAGAAGACAAACCAGAAAGTAGCAAGAGGCGGCGAAGAAGGAAAATTGGTCCAAAGGAATACCTCCTTGGCCAAGGTGTTGAAGACTATGATATTGTCGACGACATACGAAATCAAAAGGAAAATATATCTTTTGGTCAGTTGGTGGCTTTGAATGCTAAATTGAGGAGGTAGTGGACCAAGTGTGTGAGTACGCGGCTTCCTTCTAAGAAGGAAAAGCGTCAAAGCATGGTGTCATCTTTGAGGGTTGGTCACCCAATGGATATGGTGCCAAGAGTTGAAGCTATGCTGGGAAAGAAGACGGAAGTGCAATCATATGTGGATGGTGGTGCCTAGGTATGTGTCATGACCGAGGCTATCATGAAGGAAGCAGGCGTTAAGATGTCAGTGAATGCTTTGATCCGTATGAGGATGGCCAACCACAAAAAGGCAAGGTGTCTTGGAATAGCTGAAGATGTGAAGATAAAAGTCTTGGGGATTGAGTGCTTGGTTGATTGCTACGTGATGCAAGCGGGTGAGAATGCTTATCCAATCATTTTAGGGAGGCCATGGCTTATAACTCTTCGTGCTAAGCAGGATTGGGGCACGCGCTTGATCACCATCCCCGACAAAGAGAAAGGAAGGACCATTGTCTACAACATGAAGACACACAAGAGCCGTACACAGCCCCTATTGGAGATGCAAGATACCGATTCGAGAGAAACTACGTCATACGATAGTGATGCTCCGTCTACGACATCAGAAGAAAGTGTAGAGGAAGGATTAATGCAATTATGTCCTGATCTTTTTGGGATAAGTGTTGAAAAGGAAGCATCGATGCATGATGTGAATGTCAAGGAGAAGAAGGATAGTCCAAAAGCAATTGTAGAGCCTGCCAAAGTGAATGTAAGGAGCATGCTAGGAGAGGACTTGACAGAAAAAGGAAAAAAGGAGTATGAAGGTATGTTCAAGGAATTTCCAAAGCTATTCGCCATTGAATATACAGAGTTTCAAGGGGCTAAAGGAGTCGAGCATAGAATCAATCTAAAAGAAGGTGCCAAGCTAAAGGTTCAAAAGCTTAGGAGGTTGGGGGTCATTCATGAGAAGGCACTTCATAAAGAGGTGACGAAGCGTTTGGAAGCAGATTTCATCTTTCGAGTGGAGGAGTCTGAATGGGTCTCTCCATTTGTTATTGTGCCCAAGAAGAACGGAAGATTTAGGATATGTGTTGATTTCAAACCTTTGAATGCTGCCACAAAAAGGAATCATTATCCACTACCCTTTCTAGATGCAATCCTCAATCAGGTTGCAGGTCATGATCGTTACTCAATCATGGATGGATTTTCTGGCTACTTTTAGATCTTGATAGCGATCGAAGATCAATTGAAAACGACCTTCATTACTCCTTGGGGTTGTTTTGCCTACAAAAGAATGCCGTTTGGGCTGGTTAATGCATATGCTACCTTCCAAGGATGGATAAATAGAGTGTTTGGTCCCTACTAGGGTAAGTTCATTCGTGTTTTCATGGATGACATATGGGTGTTATAGCTCCAGGGTCACACATTTGGAGAAGCTGAGGTTGAGTTTTGAAAGGCTTCAACAAGAGGTGGGCAACTCAACCGAAAGAAGTGTAAATTTGCTCATGCCAGAGTCCATTTCTAGGACATGTGGTTTCCCAAAATCGAATAGAAGCTGACCCAGAGAAAGTTAAGGCTTTATTGCTTATGGATCTGCCCAACAACACAAAGTATTTAGCATCATTTGTGCATAAGCTCAGGTACTTGTCACGTTTTTTTTGGATGCTATGTCAGTATGTGTATCCTCTCCAGAAACTGAGTCAAAGAGTTCAAGGGTTTGAATGGAATGAAGACATGCAACAGGCTTTTGATGGCATCAAGGAGGTATTGTGTGCTTTACCAACACTGAGTCCTCTTGACTTGCAGTCGATTTTCTATGTATCTATTAGTGTGGGTTCAGTAGCTTTTGGGTCGGTTCACTTACAAAAGCAAGGAAGGAACTTCAAGCCAATTTATTTTGAGAGCAAGATGAAAAATGTAAGCGAGTTCTCCTACATAGAAATGGAACAATGGGTATTTGCCTTGGTTCTTGCTTGTCGAAGGTTCAAAACCTATTTGTTGCCCCAAAAGTTCCATGTGCTTACCACATAGAATCTTTTGCCTGATATAGTACAACATTTGAGGCCTAGCAAGCGCATCTTAAAGTGGACTTTGTAGCTTCAAGAGTATGAGTTTGAGTTTAAAGTGGATCATTCTGTTAAAGCTCACTTGGCAGACATAGTGGTACATAAGGGGGGGGAGCTTCCATCTTACCCAAGGGTTGACAAGGATGATCATGAAGAGGAAGTAGATATTATAGATGCGTATACAATGATGTTTGATGGTGCATACAGGAAAGTTCTTCAAAAGGCAAGTGGTGGGGTAGTCATTAAGAACCCAAAAGGCGATGTAATCTTTTCTAGAGCTTATGATCTTGATGAAGCTGAAAGTAACAATGAGGTTGAGTACCTCACGCTTTTCCTTGGGTTGAAGCAGTGTGTTGAGTTTGGACTGAAGAGGGTCATTGCAAAAGGGCATGCATTGCTAGTCATGAATCAGTTGCTTGGTTTGTGGAATGTTAAGAAGGACAATTTGAAGAAGTGGTTCTGTGGCATCAAGAAGCTTTTGCATGAGTTTGAGAAGATACAGTTTAAGCATGTTTCTCGTGAGCAAAATAAAGAAGCTGATGAATTGGCTAGGGACAAGTTGGATGCCTTGGTAGCTCCTTTAAAGGTCAAGGAAGCCTTGTATGCAGGAAGGGAATCATTGCAAGATGTAGGAGTATTTCTTGGTAAAGGGAAATGTCCAGAGGGCATGTCAAAAGTTCGGTGTCGGAGAATAGTTGCAAAAGCAAGAAACTACATATTGGTAGGTGAGGATCTCATGCTTTATGGCAAGGATAGCATTTTGAGAAAAGTGCTGTACAAAGAAGAGATAGGCTTGATTTTGGAGCACTGCCATGAAGAAACAGGCCATCAAGGCAAGGATCAGGTTGTCTTTCGTGTTTTAAGAGAAGGTTACTGTTGGCCCTCTATGATGAGAGATGCTTATTTTTGGTGCAAGTCATGCCATGAATGCCAAGTGTTTGCAAATCGGAAGCTTTTGGCTAAGCCTCAGAAAGCTATAATGTCTTTTGATGCATTTGCAAAATGGGGAGTAGATGCTGTAGGTCCA
Source organism: Adiantum capillus-veneris (assembly GCF_014529385.1). NCBI lineage: Eukaryota > Viridiplantae > Streptophyta > Polypodiopsida > Polypodiales > Pteridaceae > Adiantum > Adiantum capillus-veneris. Next base: position 37,825,795 of record NC_140944.1, read on the forward strand.
ATGCCGAGGACCAACAATGGCAAAAGGTATATTCTTGTGGCTGTGGACTATTTGACAAAATGGGTTGAGGCAAGAGCAGTAAAAGATGTAACAGCACGAAGAGTGGCCTCTTTTTTACATGAACAGGTGTGTTGCAGGTTTGGAGCTCCTATGGTTATCATTTCTGATCGTGGACCAGGGTTTAGGGGAAAACTTGTTTCCGCTCTCATGGAGAAATTGAAAATTCAGCATAGGCATTCTTCTCCTTACTACCCACAATGCAATGGGTTGGTTGAGAACTGCAATGGTCAAATTGTGAAGATGCTATCAAAGTATGCTAGAGAGCATCCTAAAGAGTGGGACTTGGACTTGGAAAAGTGTTTGTGGGCTTATAGAACTGCCTATAGAGTGTCAACACAGTTTACACCATATGAACTTGTTTATGGAAAGGAAGCTCTTATGCCCATACAAGTGCAGCTGGATGCCTTGAAGTTGTTGTGCAGAATGCAAGGTGAGCATAGTGACAAGCTGCAAGAAAGAATTCTTTCTCTAGAGTTGTTGCGAATGAATAGAGAGAAAGCCAGTGATTATTATCTTCAACAAGTAGAAACAAGGATTGAGAAAATGAATAAGAGGGTGCCAGAGAAAGAGATCAAAGAAGGAGATTTGGTGATGAAGTATGATTCTCGCTTGGATTTTACTTTTCAGAAGAAATTGAGGGACAAATGGTTGGGTCCATACAGAGTGAAGCATGTATTTTCTAATGGCACCTATGAGTTGGAAAAATTTTCTGGTGAACGTTTGCGCTATAGAATAAATGGTTATAGACTAAAGAAATATTTTGCAAGGGATGTGGTTCCAGATGCAAATAGTCTCTTGGTTGAGCATAAATGCTCTACCTAGAGGGTGGGCAATGATGATAGACCGCTTTTGGCGTGTACAAAGTAGCGTTTATATGCATGGTCATATGTACAAAAATATGTAAATACATGCATTTGGGAGCTTTGCAAAGTGGTTTCAAGTTCGGAAAAAGGTGCAACGTGTGCACATTGTAAATATGCGTGCTTGCGTGTCGGCAGTTGAGCATACATACATGCCTGGATAGGGTATTGGGGCCTTGGATATGGTTCTAGGTGTCTTATTTTGGCTCTATATAATGTGTTTGAGCTTTCTAAAATGTAAATAATGCAAGTGACAAGTGTGAGTACTCTCATCCCGCTCGAGAAGTTTGACACATGCGGTAACTGTCTATTTGCGGCGCCTGATCTGCGGTGATACGTGCATCACCCTAGAAGTGGTCAAAAATGAAATGTGGGGATGTGGAAATGTGATTTGGGTATTGAGGATCAAGCGTGCGAAATTTGGTGAATTTTGGAGTCCGTTTGGGGTTTTTCCTTCGAAAAATGCCCGCCAGGGGTCAAAACTGGCCAAAATTGGGCAAAAAAAAGTCAAAAAATGGTCAAAAAAGGTGTGAAATGGCTTCAAATTGCCACATCAGTGACGCTGCCGTGAGTGCTTGGGTTGATAGAGCATTTTGGAAGCCAAGTTTTGGGACTTTCACCTCTCTGTGTGGGGAAGGAAGCAGGGTTCCTACAGGTGGTCTAATGCAGTCCCGTTGCGTTCCCGTCATGTTTTCAAGTGTATGGAGGAGTGAATGAGAGCTTTCTCTATTCAATTTTGCACTCGGGAGATTTTATGGAAGTTTTGAGATTTCCATGGATGTGTGTGTGCAAGGAATTGAGGAAAGAAGGTGCGGCTTTTTGCAAGACTATGTGACCCTGTATCTGTGCCATTAGGGTTGGCGTTACTCCAAAGAGTCCAACAGAGTGGAGTTTGGTGAAAGCTTTGCAATGGTTTGAGAGTGGACTTTTGTGACTGGAGTTTTTGGGTTTTTGATGGTTTTTCTTGTATAATTTGGTCACCATCAAGCGTGATTTTCAATGTTGATCACCTCGACTCACCTTGTAGTGTCTGCGGGCAGACAAGGGCTTGTAGGTCGAGGCGTTTGGAGTTTGAATTGAGCTTGTGGGTAAAAGTTTTACAGAGCTTTTGAATGGTGGTGAGTAAAGTAAGGAATTTAAGTAAATTCCTTGTATTGTGTTGAATTTTTTGGGTGTGTGAGTGTGCGCACGACATCTTTTGCTCCATCAACGTGTGCCACTATGTGTACGAAACATAGCATTCTACATGTCTCGCAAATAAATTAGTTGAATAATATTTTCCATTACCAATGATGCTCTTCTTTGTGTGAGTTTCAAAACCCACACGTCCAAATTGTACTAACCAGAAAAAAAAAAAAAAAAACCAATTTACACCCTTTCTACTCATGCAACACAACAAAGAAAAATATGAGACAACAATTTACCCTTTGACTCAACAAAACGTAGAAGAAATTCTTAAAGTGTTTGAAAGTATCCAAGTTTGTAACATTTGTTGCCACATCATTTGGAGAAATAAAGATTGGAGTTCTACTAAACCCGGGCGAGTTTTATCGAGCAAAGAAAAAAGTGAGCAAGTCTCTTTAAAAGTTCACAAAGAGCAAAGGAAAAAGTCAGCAAGTCTCTTTAAAATTTCACAAAGGGAACTGTGTTTTGAGCGAAGGAGTTTCTAAAATTTATTCATACTCAAATGAACCGTCAACAAAGTAAAAGCACAAGATCAAAATTTAAGAAAAGGAATTGTCCCTAGCACTCCATGCCTGCGCGTGGTGCTTGAGACAACTTTGTTTAGATTTTTAAAACTTTTAAATAGAAATAGAAAGAGAGTGGTGAAAATGTTTCATTCTTCAATGAATTTATCTTGAGAGATGCTACACTTATTCTTTCAAAAGAAACATTAAACATTGGAAATATACATATCACCTTCCAATGCACACATTTTGTTGCATACATATTCTATATATTATCTTTCAATGCGCACATTTTGTCGCACTCATATTTTATTTTTGCAAGGCAATTGAATTTAGGGGTCGATTGTTAACGGTATGTGTGTGTTTTGTGTGTGTCTGTGTGTTGTTTTTTTTTTTTTTTTTGGGGGGGGGGGGGGGGGGGTGTTTTGTGTGTGTGCGCGTGTGTGGGTTGGATGATCTTTTAAGAAAGGAAGAGACAAAGAGCAAAGGAAAGAGGGTGGGTAGAACTGTTTCAAAGAGCAAAGGAAAGAGGGTGGGTAGAACCGTTTCAAGTGTTGAAGACTCTATTTTCTAGACAATAGATACACAACTTGTATAAAAAGAGAGTAAGGAAGCATTAAAAAAACACCACCTAATATAGTTCTTATAGATATATATCAATATATTTTATTTTTTTTGGAGGGTAGTTGAACTTTGAAATTGAACACGAATGATCCTGCCGGGGTTTGAGCCTGGGTCTTTATTCACCCACACATACACCTTAACCACTAGCCTATGAATCCATTCACAATGTCTACATCAATATTGCCTCTTATGATCCATTCTTTTCATGTGTGTGTGTGTGTGTGTGTATGTATGAGAGAGAGAGAGAGAGAGAGAGAGAGAGAGAGAATTTTTCTATGATATTGTCAAAATAGTTGTATGAGTCATAATAGTTTTACCCAAGTTGTGTAATTATTATGTTGCAATATTATAGTTAATGTTGCTCGAACTTTTGGTTCGCTCGAAAATTCTTGCTCGATGTTTGGAAATCCTCTAAAGGTTGCAAAAAGGCCTCTTGTGGCTGGCCAAAAAGGGTGAATTACTTGGAATGTTAATGAGATTTGTTTCTAAATTATCAGGACTCTCTCTCTCTCTCTCTCTCTCTCTCTCTCTCTCTCTCTACTTCCTCGAGATGCTTTACGTGGTTGGTGTTAAATTTTGAGCACTCCGTCTAGCATGGCAGAGGGATTTGACTACCAGCATAGAGCATAGAACATCGTGGCACTGGGGGTGCTTGTACACTCGGAGGGGTATGACAATGGTGAGAGCCTTTCAAGTAGGCTATTCAAATGTACCTTGCACATTGTTCTACATTTAAGACACACATAGACATAATCTCCCTACTTTTTAGCCAAATTAGACAACCCTTTACAACATTTCACACACACATAAACATACACACAATGTTTCTATACTCTTTAATCACCATCCCACACTATATCTTCATGTAATTCATCACATTCGACAATCTAGCAACCACTAGATCAATAACAGGCTGGCCCTGCGTTGCTATTGAAGGTCTATTGTAGGAGGTATATGGAGTAGACGAGATCAAAGAGCAAGTTTGAACAGTGAGCCGAAGGGGGACAAAAGAGGAGATCAGCATGAGCCCTTGAGGGGGATCATTTAATCGTTATGGGACTATCAGGTGAGTGTAGCAGAAGATGTTATTAAATTGAAGGGAAAATTACCAAAATACCCCTCTAATTTGTTGAAATTCCCAAAGTACCCCGTAGGCGTGCCCAATTTTGGACTCAATAGTATTGAGGGAATCATTGGAAGATGCCATTTGCAAAACTAAAGCAAAACGATTAGAGTGGGAAGGCAAAGGGAGGTTTTTGCAGGTGGCGGGATTAAAATACTAGTTGCAGATTTTTTTTAGAGAGAGAGAGAGAGAGAGAGAGAGAGAGAGATTTTCGTTGTCGCTTCTCACACAGCGTCGAGGTCAGTGGCTTCCGAGCAGACTGAACTTCATGAAGCTCAACACCGGAATCAGTGCAAGGAGGAGAGAGGGCCGGGGGGCGCGCGCGAGGACAGGCATCTTTGCGAGGCAGCGTTCTGTCTGGCAGAGACGGAGGAGGCAGAGTTCTGTCTGTCTCTCTCATTTTTTTGCTGCGAGACTTTGCCTTGCTCGAGGTGATCGTCACAGCGAGAGGATCCACCTAACTGGAGCGCGTGCAATAGTGCGGACGGCACCAACAAGAGGGTCGCGACGATGGACTGCGTTGAAGCAGGACGCGAGCTTTCGAGCATGGCGGGAAGAGAGAGGGGGCATTTTGCACCTTTTTTTGGCGCTGGGGGGGGGGGGGGGGGATCTACTGAGATTCGCGTTAATGGGAGCGTCGACCCAGTAGGTCTTGCCAATCTTAGAGTATCCCTTAAAGTATCCAATATATCGTTGTATTATTTTGGGATGGATGTGCCCCTATTTTTGTATATTCTAACATATATGACAAGGGAGAGTTTTTTCTAAGTGTTCTAGACAGAAATATTCACTAATTAGGTCACAAGTAAAAGGCATCTATGTCAAAAATTCATGAATAACTTCATCTCAAGAGCCTAAATACCATACAAAATCCTAGTTCTACCCTCTTCTATTCGCTCCGCATTGTTTAAATAACATGAATCTTCCCAGATGTCCCCAGCGGAGCCCACACACACACACACAGACAACCTTCCAGTTTCTGCTCAAAGCCGTCCTGGCCCTTGGCAAGAACCGAAAACACCCTGCCCCCAGCGGCGTCCACACACACACACACACACACACACACACACACAGACACAGACAACCATTGTGTTACTCTGCATGGATTTGTTGTTGCTGCTACAACAGAGAGAGAGAGAGAGAGAGAGAGAGAGAGAGTCTCCACAAAGCCCCAAAGAGCACCTGCCTGTGATCGCAACAGCGCATGGGCAGCATATCGGCTTTGCCGCTTGAGACACACTGACAGAGAGAAATGGATCCTTCCCCGCCTGCACATCTCTGATCTCGCGGCCTCCTACTAGCTACATTGCCGCATCAACTCGCACAGCTTCGCCATGCCCCGCCATCTCATTGCACCTTCTGCGCGTCGACTGTCTTGCGGCTCCCCATTTGTCCTTTTCAATTCAAAACGAAATCTCACCCACCTCTCTCCTCCACGTGCCACTTCACCCATATTTTAAGTTTAATTTGACACCCTTTTCCTTTTCAGTGCCAGACTGATCTTCTTTGATTCGGCCTAATTCCAACGTTGGTACTACCTATTGACGGGGAACGAATATTCCTATGAAGTATTGCAAAAAAAGTCATCTTTAAAGATGTCTACAAGGTTAATGAGGGGTAATTTTGGTATTTTGGAGGAATCAAAGGGTATTTTGAAAATTTTTGAAATTTGAGGGCTATTTTACGAATTTTTCTTGAATTGTTTTCTCTCATATTTCTACATGGAGAACGGTACTACAAAATGGAATTGAAAATGAAAATACGGACTGAAAAGGAAAAGGATGTATTTAACTTTTTAAAAACGCATAGATAAATAGTTTTAAAAATAGTCCTTGAATCTATGTGATATACCTACGTGATATACAAAATTTATACAGGTGACCCCCCAGGGTCAACCATACCACACGGAGAGAAGCTTTTGAGCTACATGAATGGCACATGGTATCTAGATATCTTTTGATGCTATTAGAGCATACATGTTTGAGAATGTGCATGGTATCTAGACATCTTTGATGTTATTCAAGAACATGCATGGTTGTTTGTTCGTACATGAATTCATATGGATGTTAACTATCACCTTCAAAATGTCCAACTCTAATTGAGATGCTCAATAGGTGTGCGTGGAAGGCTTTTTAGAGTTTTGACAAGATTGCCTTGGAGTGATGATAAGTAAGTTCACAATGAGTGAGTCACTATGAAAGATCCACTTGGATGCATGCTGGGGACTAGAGAGAAGGTGAAGACCCTTAAGAGTGGCTACTGAGAGGTAGGTGGTGTGTGTCTTGGTATGGGTATCCCAAGTTTCATCAATGGGTGGAGTTTTTAAGTTTGGCGTGATTGTTGAGTGTGTGTGTGTGTGTGTGTGAACTGGGGGGGGTCTCAACACTAAAGGGCACGGGTAATTTAATGAAGCACAAGCGGTGGGATCCACGGCAGCGAAGCTAGGACATGGGGATGGAGACGCGCATAGCCATAGGATGGCCAGAGTAAACTAGGACACGAAAAAGTAAACTTGGACAAGCAAGGAGCCTGTTCAAGTTTATTTATCATTTTATCCTTTCCCACATGTCAACTTCCCCATCGCATACGTAGTGGTTAGTGCAATGGGCTCTCATGGCGGTGGCAAGGGTTCAAGTCTTCGTGCCTACGATGGGCGACTATTTTTTACCACCCTCAATTTGCCTCGAGGTTCCCCCTTTCGACCTCCACCATGGATCCCATTTCACTCTACCCGTGCCCTTTAGTGCTGAGGGTGGGGGAGGGGGGGGAGGTGGGGTGATTGTAACGAAGGGCACGTTTAGAGCGCATACACAAGGAGGCATCTTGAGCCTTTTATTTTCTACATCCAATTTACACTCAACGTGAACAACCCTTTTTTTTAATTACAAATACTCATTTGAATTAATAGAAGAGATAAAAAATTCAAGTAAATTTATCCAAGCAGTACTTTTGGGCTATGCTCCAGAGTAGTGGAGTACGGATGCACGAACCTACCAAACTAAATGAATACGTTTGAGGCTGATGGGTTCGAAGGCCCAAGGGACAGGTATATCTCTCCCTCTCTCTCTCATGGAGAAGACAACTCAAATGATTAATGTGCAGCACTGCACCTTGGGGCTTGCCTTGCACCTCTAGTAGCTTCCACCTTAGCTCTGCTCTTTTGGTTTGCTAAAAAAATGTCGGTCAATGTATGGTAAGACTAGAAAAAATTTACAAAGGGAGACATTGTTGTTGTTGCTAGGCTTCTCCTATAAGTACCTATCTTCCTAATCTAGAGAGTCGTATACACTTGAGTCTTCATGTGGCTATGCCACTAGGAAAGATTTTTAGTACTTTGTGAAGGGCTTTTCTAAGAGCTCATTGAGAGTAGCTATTGGTTTAATATTCTACACAAATCCTACTATTCTTATCAAAATCTTTCAACATGGTATTGTAAGGTTCTTCACATACCAAGATTAGAATGTTTTCCATATCTACACATGGTTTCTTGCCTATGTCCCTCAGAACAAGTAAGCATTGTATTTTGTGAGCACGATAATAATCTAGTGACAACTATGCAAAGAAACAAATAAGAAGGAAATTTTTTTATAATTCTCCATGGATAATATAACTTACATTCATTTTCGGACTCAATCACATGCTCTGCAACACTAGATGGTGCACAAAATCCACCACAAAAATAACACACCCCAATGGTATGAGAAGCTTTGCTTACTTTTAATGATAGAGATGTAAAGTCCTAGGCATTGAAATCCCTTAAGACATTGATTTTGTAGAACATGATAAACTTAGAGAGTAGATGATGCCAAGCTCTGAATGTAAGCTACATCGATAATTTTATTACCATTCTATCTTTATATTGGAGATGAAGCCTTGCAATTCCCAATCACCATTTACACCTCCTATTGCTATGGCGTACAAGTCATGCGAGCTTTTTCCACCTTTGGGAGTAGAGGTTTCCATGCAGTGTGAGTGAATGAAATTAGGAAGAGGAGGATCTTGTTTCATGCCGCAATGGAGGTGAGAGGAGGAGGATGAGCTAGCTTCTTGGTGTGAAAATATATGGTGCACAGGGAGGAACTTGCTTGGTGCTACAATAAAGGTGGGAGAAAGCTAGAAGAGAGAGAATGTTGGACTATAGGGGTTTGGGGTTGTTACAGCACGGAGAGCTTGAGAAAGGGTTTGTAGAGAGTGAAAATCACTTTTTTGTTGTAGAATAGGTTTGGGGAGACTTTGGAGTGTAAAAAGTGATGTTGTGAAATTTCTTCAAAAAGTTTTACTTTCTAAGGCTTTTTAATGCACTCTTTTACTTTTAGAGGTCAAAAAATGTTTTTCTGACCATGAAATAGGTTTAAGGTGCTTCAAAGGAGAGAAAATATAAGTTTTGATTTTTAAGAAGAAAAAACATTTTTTCACTGTATTTCTAAGTCTCAGAGCCAAAAAGTGGAGGAACACAGGCAAAAGTGGTCCCCCCCATCCCTTTCCCTTAAACATCTCCCTTATCTCTATATATAGCTCAACATATTGAGGTGCAAAGCTACCTTGTCTCCCTTCTTTTTTTAGGTCCACCAGACTCTTCCTATTGGCTAGCCTTTAATTAACCTTATACCAACAAGCCCCTAGAGAGAACACTTCGTTGTAGTCTGCATCATTTGAGAGTTTAAAACATTGATTCATATGGCGAACATGACAAAGAACGCTATAGCTGCACCTACGCTTAACTTGCAAAATTGATGATGAATTATGAGAACCGCACACAAACATGTGCCACTATGTGTAAGGCACATAGCATTCTACGTGTCTTGCAAGTAAATTAGTTGAATCATATTTTCCATTACCAATGATGCTCTTCTCTATGTGAGTTTCAAAACCCACACGTCCAAATTGTACTGACAGAAAAAAAAAAACTAATTTACGCCCTTTCTACTATGCAATGCAACAAAGGAAAATATGAGACAACAATTTACCCTTTGACTTGCATAGTGATTGCAGGGACTCAAGAAAACGTAGAAGAAATTCTCAAAGTGTGACCACAAATAGTAATAGTTTGGGCTGGAAAGTGTATCCAAGTTTGTAACATTTGTTGCCACATCATTTCGAGAAAAAAAGATTGCAAAAAGGCCTCTTGTGGCTGGCCCAAAAGGGTGAATTACTTGGAATGTTAATGAGATTTGTTTCTAAATTATCACGTCCGTCTCTCTCTCTCTCTCTCTCTCTCTCTCTCTCTCTCTCTCTATATATATATATATATATATATATATATATATATATACTTCCTCGAGATGCTTTACTTTGTCGGTGTTAAATTTTGAGCACTCCGTCTAACATGGCAATGGGATTTGACTACTAGCATAGAGCATAGAACATCGTGGCACTGAGGGTGTTTGTACACTGGGAGGGGTATGACAATGGTGAGAGCCTTTCAAGTAGGCTTTTCAAATGTACCTTGCACATTGTTCTACATTTAAGACACACGTAGACACAATCTCCCTACTTTTTAGCCAAATTACACAACCCTTTAGAACATTTCACACACACACACACACACACGCACACGTAAACACACACACAATATTACTCTACTTTTTAATCACCATCCCACACTAATATCTTCATGTAATTCATCACATTGGACAGTCTAGAAACCACCAGATCGGTTAGCAGGCTGGCCATGGGTTGCTATTGAAGGTCTATTGTAGGAGGTATATGGAATAGAGGAGATCAAAGAGCAAGTTTGAACAGTGAGCCGAAGGGGGAGCAAAAGAGGAGATCAGAATGAGCCCTTGGGGGGGGGAGGGTCACTTAATGGTTATGGGACTATCACGTGAGTGTAGCAGAAGATGTTATTAAATTGAAGAAAAAATTACCAAAATACCCCTCTAATTTGTTGAAATTCCCCTTAAAGTATCCAATATACCCTAATATTATTTTGGGATGGATGTGCCCTATTTTTCTATATTCTAACATATATTACAAGGGAGAGTTTTTTCTAAGTGTTCTAGACAAAACTATTCACTAATTAGCTCCTTGAGCTCTGAGCGTGTCTATGGAAGCGGGAGGTATATGTGTGTTTGTTTTACTGCGCTTAATCAATGGTTGGTACTCATTGTCCAAATCAATGTGAAGGTGATATTTGGCTCGTTTCAGGGTAACATTTGTGCCATTTGAGGAGTGCGCCATTAGCCAAATGTGCAGGTTTAATGGAAAGTGAATAGCGGCTGCGGATTCGTCCCTCCATGTTAGCCTCATTCCCTCCATATTGACGAGGTTCATTCAATGCAACTGAAAAGAGGATTATCCCTCAATCACTAAGAATGAATGTTCAGAAGAGTAAGGAATCTACTTAAAGTACACTTTTTGAACTTTTACTATGAAAGACCCAGCTCTTTTATTTGCCATTTTTTCTAGAGAGAGAGTGCAAAAAATACATTTTCTTAGAAGGCCCTCCAAATGACCTCCGAAATTTTCTAATGTTTGACTTGCATAGTGATTGCAGGGACTCAAGAAAACGTAGAAGAAATTCTCAAAGTGTGACCACAAATAGTAATAGTTTGGGTTGGAAAGTGTGTTGAACGTATCCAAGTTTGTAACATTTGTTGCCACATCATTTGGAGAAAAAAAGATTGCAAAAAGGCCTGTTGTGGCTGGCCCAAAAGGGTGAATTACTTGGAATGTTAATGAGATTTGTTTCTAAATTATCAGGTCTCTCTCTCTCTCTCTCTCTCTCTCTCTATATATATATATATATATATATATATATATATATATATATATATACACACACACACACACACACACACACACACACACACACATACTTCCTCGAGATGCTTTACTTTGTCGGTGTTAAATTTTGAGCACTCCGTCTAACATGGCAGTGGGATTTGACTACTAGCATAGAGCATAGAACATCGTGGCAATGAGGGTGTTTGTACACTGGGAGGGGTATGACAATGGTGAGAGCCTTTCAAGTAGGCGTTTCAAATGTACCTTGCACATTGTTCTACATTTAAGACACACGTAGACACAATCTCCCTACTTTTTAGCCAAATTACACAACCCTTTAGAACATTTCACACACACACACACACACACACACACACACACACACACACACACACACGTAAACACACACACAATATTACTCTACTCTTTAATCACCATCCCACACTAATATCTTCATGTAATTCATCACATTGGATAGTCTAGAAACCACCACATCGGTTAACAGGCTGGCCATGGGTTGCTATTGAAGGTCTATTGTAGGACGTATATGGAATAGAGGAGATCAAAGAGCAAGTTTGAACAATGAGCCGAAGGAGGAGCAAAAGAGGAGATCAGAATGAGCCCTTGGGGGGGGAGGGTCACTTAATGGTTATGGGACTATCACGTGAGTGTAGCAGAAGATGTTATTAAATTGAAAAAAAAATTACCAAAATACCCCTCTAATTTGTTGAAATTCCCCTTAAAGTATCCAATATACCCTTATATTATTTTGGGATGGATGTGCCCTATTTTTCTATATTCTAACATATATTACAAGGGAGAGTTTTTTCTAAGTGTTCTAGACAAAACTATTCACTAATTAGGTCACAAGTAAAGGTATCTATGTCAAAAATTCATGAACAACTTCATCTTAAGAGCCTTGAATACCATACAAAATCCTAGTTCTAGCCTCTTCTATTGACGGGGAACCAATATTCCTGTGAAGGTATTGCAAAAAAAAAAGTCTTCTTTAAAGATGTCTACAAGGTTAACGAGGGGTAATTTTGGTATTTTGGAGGAATGAAATGGTATTTTGGGAATTTTTGAAATTTGAGGGCTATTTTACGAATTTTCCTTGAATTTATTTTTTTCATATTTTCACATGCATAATGGTACTACAAAATGGAATTGAAAAAGAAAATGCAGATTGAAAAAGAAAAGGGTGTATTTAATCTATAAAAAACACAATAGTTTTAGAAATAGTCCTTGAATCCACGTGATATACAAAATTTATACAAGTGACCTCCCCCAAGGGTCGACCATACCACACGGAGGGAAGCTTTTGAGCTACATGAATGGCACATGGTATCTAGATATCTTTTGATGTTATTAGAGCATACATGTTTGAGAATGTGCATGGTATCTAGACATCTTTGATGTTATTCAAGAACGTGCATGGTTGTTTGTTCGTACATGAATTCATATGGATGTTAAAGATCACCTAAAAAATATCCAACTCTATAATTGAGATGCTCAATAGGTAATAGGTGTGTCTGGAAGGCTATTTAGAGTTTTGACATGATTGCCTTGAAGTGATGATAAGTAAGTTCACAATGAGTGAGTCACTGTGAAAGCTCCATTTGGATGCATGTTGGGAACTAGAGAGAAGGTGAAGACTCTTAAGAGTGGCTACTGAGAGGTAGGTGCCGGTGTGTGCCTTGGTATGGGTATCCCAAGTTTCATCAATGGGTGGAGTTTTGAAGTTCGGCATCATTGTTGAGCGTGTGTGTGTGTGTGTGTGAGAGAGAGAATTGGTGGGGGACGGGAAGGGCGCGCGCGGAGGGGCCTCATCACTAAAGGGCACGAGTAATTTAATGAAGCCCAAGCGGTGGGATCCGCGGCAGCGCATCTAGGACACGGGGATCGGGACGCGCGCAGTGGTAGGAAGGCCAGGGTAAACTAGGACACGAAAAAGTAAACTTGGACAAGCAGGGAGCCTGTCCAAGTTTATTTATCATTTTATCATTTGCCCACATGTCAACTTCCCCGTCGTGTATGTAGTGGCTAGTGCAATGGGCTCTCATGGCAGGGGAGAGGGTTCAAGTCTCCGTGCCTGCGATGGGTGACTATTTTTTACCACCCTTAATTTGCCTCGAGATTCCCCTTTCGACCTCCACCGCGGATCCCATCTCTCTCTACCCGTGCCCTTTAGTGCTGAGGATTGGGGGGGGAGGTGGGGTGATTGTAACTAAGGGCACGTTTAGACCGCACACACAAGCAGGCATCTTGAGCCTTTTATTTTCTACGTTCAATTCACTCTCTCTCTCTCTCTCTCTACTTTCTAGAGATGCTTTATGTGGTTGGTGTTAAATTTTGAGCACTCTGTCTAGAATGGCAGAGGGATTTGACTACCAGCATAAAGCATAGAACATCGTGGCACTGGGGGTGCTTGTACACTCAGAGAGCCTTTCAAATAGGCTTTTCAAATGTACCTTGCACATTGTTCTACATTTAAGACATATGTAGACACAATCTCCCTACTTTTTAGCCAAATTAGACAACCCTTTACAACATTTCACACACATATAAACACACACATACTATTTCTCTACTCTTTAATCACCATCCCACACTATATCTTCATGGAATTCATCACATTGGACAATCTAGCAACCACCAGATCGGTAAGAGGCTGGCCATGGGTTGCTATTGAAGGTCTATTGTAGGAGGTATATGGAGTAGAGGAGATGAAAGAGCAAGTTTGAACAGTGAGCCGAAGGGGGAGCAAAAGAGGAGATCAGAATGAGCCCTCGGGGGGGGGGTTCACTTAATGGTTATGGGACTATCACGTGAGTGTAGCAAAAGATGTTATTAAATTGAAGGGAAGATTACCACAATACCCCTCTAATTTGTTGAAATTCCCCTTAAAGTATCCAATATACCCTTGTATTATTGTGGGATGGATGTGCCCCAATTTTTGTATATTCTAACATATATGACAAAGGGAGAGTTTTTTCTAAGTGTTGTAGACAAAACTATTCACTAATTAGGTCACAAGTAAAGGCATCTATGTCAAAACTTCATGAACAACTTCATCTTAAGAGCCCTCAATACGGTACAAAATCCTAGTTCTACCCTCGTCTATTAATAATTTTGATGATTAGATTCCAAAACGAATCTTGAACTTGGAGCAAAAGTCATTGCAGCGCATTCTCATGCGACAACCATCTGGACCTGTACACACCCCCCTCCTTGCAGCGGTCGTGTTGCTCCATCTCCGCCTCATCCTATCATTGCCAACCAGGGGAACACATTGCTCCATCTCTGCCTCACCCTATCATTGCGCCTCACCTCCTGCCCTGCCTCTTATTCTGCACGTGCTCCTCACCTTGTGCCGTCATTATCGTCAAGCTACTCACAGAGAGAGCTATATGATGCATAGGCTGCTCTATTCCCTCCTTCCTAGCAACAGTGGAGCAGCCTATGCAGCCTATGCATCATATAGCTCACCTGCACCACTCTGATCTATCTGGCGTGCAAAGACACTACCCGACCTCACCTTGCAGGAAGAGAAAGAGCGAGAGAGAGAGAGAGAGAGAGAGAGAGAGAGAGAGAGAGAGAGAGAGAGAGAGAGAGAGAGAGAGAGAGAGAGAGAGAGAGGGAATGCCCTCTGTAGGTGCGTGTCAAGCTGCCCCTCCTCACTGTAGTGCCTCGCGAGCTCTGGCTTTGCTCGCCGCCCTTTCCCTTGTGAGGTGTTCACTGTTGGAATTAGGGTTGCAGAGAAACACACACAGCTTGGAGAAGACGAAGGAAGCTCAAGGCACACAATAGAGAGTGTATTACTTAGTGTGCAATGGAAAGATAGATAGCCCTAGAGTGATGGGCGTATATACAATGCACGGGGGAGAAAACCTCCTAAAGAGGGAAAAAAAGCCCCGGCGGTCCTAGTGTGTTCACACACATCACTACCACATGTATATGGTAACAAATCCCCCCATGGAGTGATGCGGTGAACGAGAGCTGGCACATGAGTAAAGGGAAGTGCCATGCCCTGAGGACAGGATCAGTCCACAAAGGGGAGTAAGCCCAAAGCTTTGCGGAAAGCTTCAAGCTTCTCACGAGACAATGCCTTTGTGAAAAGATCTGCAAGGTTGTCCTGTGTTGGCACATAAGCAAAGCTGATCTCTCCTGCTGAGAGCCTCTCCCTAACATAGTGGTAATGCACTTGAATGTGCTTTGTGCGAGCATGAAAAACTGGGTTCCTTGAAACTGCCAATGCGCTCTGACTGTCAGTGTAGATAGTGTTGGCAGTGTCCTGTCCAACACCCAAATCAGCCATAAGGCGTCTGAGCCATACACACTCAACCGTAGCTGTGAAGACTTCCCTGTACTCAGCCTCACAACTCGAAGTGGCCACAGTAGGTTGCTTCTTGCTCAACCATGATATACATGAACTGCCAAGCATGAAACAAAAACCACTTGTGGACACTCTCGTGTCAAAACAACCAGCCCAATCTGAGTCCGAAAAAGCATGTAAGTCTGGCGGCAATGATCCCCCCTTGGGATAAAACAAACCAAGATGTAAAGTGCCACTAAGGTAGCGGAAAATCCTCTTGACAGCCTGTCAATGCTTAGACCCTGGGCTATGCATAAATCTGCTGACTTGTGAGACTTCAAACTGAATATCCAGCCTCGTGTTGCATACATAAATGAGGCAGCCAACAGCAGTTTGGTAAAGAGTGACATTAGCAGAATCACCAGCATCATGTAGACTCAACTTCAAACCTGTTTCCATGGTAGTGGCAATAGGTTTGCAATCCTCAAGTCCAAACTTACATAGCAATGTCTCTATGTAACTTTTCTGACACAAGGCAACACCACCATCACACTACTTAAAAAGTATACCCAAGTAATGATGCACCAGCCCCAAATCTTTCATCTTGAAAGTAGCATTCAAATCAGCCTTAAATTCAGCAATATGTCTCTCATTTGGTCCAGTGATCAGCAAATCATCGACATAAAGAACCACAATGAGAAGTACATCACCCTCACGCTTTACATACAATGTGCTTTCTGTTGGACTGTTACGAAAGCCTTGTTTGACCAAATGAGTGTCAGCTTTCTCATACCAAGCACGAGGAGATTGCTTCAACCCATACAAAGCCTTGTTACATTTGCACACTTTGTCCTCTTGTCCTTTTATGACAAAACCGCGAGGCTACGTTACATAAACTTCCTCAAATATGTCACCATTCAAGAAAGCAGTAACAATATCTGATTGATGTACATCCCAACCAAAATGAGCTGCCAATGCACATAGAAAACGCACAGTATTCATACGACAAGTGGGAGAAAAAGTCTCTTCATAATCTATGTCTTTTTGCTGTGCATAACCCTTTGCAACAAGTCGAGCCTTATGGAGATCGATCTCACCATCTGGCTTGCGTTTCAACTTGTAAACCCACTTTGTATCAATGGCCTTTTTGCGAGGAGGCAAATCACATAAAGTCCATGTGTCATTTTCTATAAGTGCATCATATTCTGATTGCATGGCAGCCATCCAATTTTCTGAATTCTGTGCTTCATCAAAAGACAGAGGCTCCTCAACATCATGTAAACTAGACACATCCAAAGCATAACAATCTGATGCATAAGATGCATGGCGAGAGCCTGAACGAGTACGACTAGACAAAGGTGCATCCAATTTACTGTCACGCAAAGTGTGCACCAGCCATTTTGGCATACCTCTAGCCTGCTCATTTTCAGCCCTTTCCTCATCAAGTACATCATGTACATCTGCATCAGTAATAGGCTGATCTAAAACATTTTCAGAAACCCCCATAGGCTGTACATTTGCCTCATTGGAACTTACATTCGTATTTCCACCACTGAAAAGAGGCAACAAAGTGTCATAAATGTCCTGTGAGCTTACATTACTGTCTCTAGTACATGACAGCAAGGGCTGAACACAATCTTCCACAAACACTACATCCCGAGAAACCAGAATACGTTTTGTTTGCGGATGATACAACCTGTAACCTTTGCTTTCAGCACTATAACCAACAAAAATACATTTGACAGCCTTATCATCCAATTTTCTGCGCTGCACTTGTGGCACCAAAGCATATGCCAAACAGCCAAAAACACGCATGTGCTCAATAGAAGGCTTTCTATCATGCCATGCTTCATATGGAGTAATAGACTGCAACGCTTTCGTAGGACACTTGTTAAGTACATAAGTGGCACACATGATGGCCTCAAGCCAAAAAGAATGCGGTAAAGCTTGACTTTTGACCATACATCGTGACATTTCCGTCAGTGACCTGTTTTTCCTCTCAGCAACACCATTTTGCTGAGGCGTATAAGGCACTGTACATTGGTGTTTTATCCCACGACTAGCCAGAAATGCATTAAATTCATGAGACATATACTCCCCCCCTCGATTGGAATGGAGGGTGCCCATAGTACATTTCGAGACATTTTCAGCCATAGCCAAAAATTGTTTGAAGCACATAAAAACTTCGGACTTCGCTTTAAGCGGCATGCCTGGAGTAATCATCAATGAAAGTCACGAAGTACAGGTAATTGCCCAAGGACGGAGTTTGCATGGGCCCACAAACATGACTATGCACAAGCTGCAACCTGCATGTGACCCGAACTAAACCATCCTTTGGAAATTTAGAACACTGCATCTTACCCAAAATACAGCCTTCACAAACATGTTTGACAGGTGCTTCAAGAGGTGGCAAAGAAGCAACCATATCAGATTTCTACAAACGCAGCAAACTGGCAAAATTCAGATGACCAAAACGTGCATGCCAAAGTTTTGCATCTGAAATAGCCTTTGAATCTGCAACAGCATTTGCAAAATTTTGTCCACACTTGTCATACAAAGTGAGCTTATACAACCCACGGCACAAAAGCCCAAATGAAACAATTTCATCACCAAAACTAAGATCATGAACTGTACATCTGTCATCCACAAATTTGACTACAAGTCCAAGTCTAGCAAGTGCGGATACAGACAAGAGATTCTTCTTGATCCCAGGTACATAAAGTGCATCAAAAAGTGTGAAGGAACTGCCATTAGCAGCAGTGAGCACAATCTTTTCAACTCCCTGAACTGGATAAGAGGCGTTGTTGGCACAAGTGACTAAATTCCCATGAGGGACAGACTCGAGAGAGGTAAACAATTCACGATGTGAGGTAATGTGCTTTGTAGCACCACTGTCGAAATACCACACATGTGAATCTGCAGCAACTGACAAGCATGCATCATGGACAGCAGGATTGTAAGTGCACTCTGCGCTAAAAGCCCATTCTGCATCAACATCAGCAACACAGTCTCCTTTCACAGAAGACTCAACAATGGCTGCATTTGTAGTGGAACCAGCATTTGCAGTGGAACCACCCTCTTTCTTCTTAGCCTCTTTGGCCTTCAACTTAGGACACTACTTGATCAAGTGATCATTGGCTTTACAATAATGGCAACGCATCTTCTTTTTGCCCTTATCACCAGAATTTCCAGACGAATTGCTGCCAGCAGAAGCATTAGGAACATAATTTTTGCCACTCGCAGCAGAACCATAAGAAGTGGCTGCATTGCTGTTACCACCCTTTCTTTGAGAAGCAATAAAAGCCTCTTCAACTGCACGCTGTCTAGTCCTGTTTTTTCTGGACAGTGACTCTTGCAACAACAATGTGCATAATGCATCAAACTTGACAACTTCTGGATTTCCTTGGGTCATCAGTCTCCAAGTACTAGCAAAAGTCTGGTAGGAATCTAGTAAGGCATCAAGAACAGTCTGCACAAGGGAACTGTCTGAAATGACTTCACCTGCAGAAATAAGCTGCTCATTGATATCCTTGACACTAGCAAGGAAAGTGTCCATATCATCCTCCTCATGCATAATCTTTGACTCCAGCTCTTTACGCAGCAAAGCAATTTTAGCCTCATTGCGGCTTGCATAAAGACCTGCTAGAATATCCCAAGCCTGTTTTGCAGATTTTGCTGAACGGATGTGAGGAGCAATGGTGCGCTTCACAGACAACGCAATCAATGCATGAGCCTGTGCATCCTTAACATCCCAACGAGCTTGTTCTGCCATAGGCAAAACAACTCTAACAACTGCAATCCTTGCAGCAAGACCTGCAACATCCTCAACATCGCCTACATCCTCAGAACCAGGACGTACATCAATGCCCTGCACAATGTTCCAGACACCTTTTGACACAAGAACATGTTGCATCATATAAGCCCACATAGGGTAGTTGTCCCCATCCAACCTGTCCTCAGCAGCAAACATCTTGAACACATCTGTGTTGTTGTTGTCAGCCATGGTAAATGCTATACCTGATGTGAAAACTGCCCGAAAATAGGAGAAATGGAGCGGCAACAACTTGTGCTATATAGCACAAACCGTAGAAGACTATAAGGCACCTGTTATGTAGAAAACGACACCGACAAAAATTCAGCACAAAATGACGAAATAGCCTGTGCAGTACTGTCTGTAGTGGAAACGGAGGCCGAAATGAGCCCGAATCAAAATTATGAGCAGACCTAGCTCTACGAGATCTCCCAAAATATTTTTCGACCTGGGAACGCTCGCCAAAGCTCACTGAAATCGGAGAAAGTGAGCAGGCGTGTGCTGGAGCAGCTGGCGACTAACCCCGGGAGGACGTGACTTGCTCTGATACTAATTGTTGGAATTAGGGTTGCAGAGAAACACACACAGCTTGGAGAAGACAAAGGAAGCTCAAGGCACACAATAGAGAGTGTATTACTTAGTGTGCAATGGAAAGATAGATAGCCCTAAAGTGAAGGGCGTATATACAATGCAAGGGGGGAAAACCTCCTAAAGAGGGAAAAAATGCCCCGGCGGTCCTAGTGTGTTCACACACATCACTACCACATGTATATGGTAACATTCACCCTCGCCTTCGCTCTTGACACCTCCCCTTGAGCCACGCATGGCCTGTCGCACCAGGCTTATCTGACACACATGAGCTCCCCATTTGATTTTTGGTTTTCATCTCTAGAGTCCAGTCGGCCTTCTTAGAAGCTCAAAAATGGAATCTGAGTTGGATTCCGTCTAATCAACCCAAAAAAGGATGTTTTGGCCACCTAATGAGGGCGAAGCAATATTCCTTTGAAGACTTGCAAAAAAAGTCGTCTCTAAAGATGTTTACAAGGTCAATGACGGGTAATTTTGGTATTTTGGAGGAATCAAAGGGTACTTTGGGAATTTTTTGTCAAATGTGAGGGGCATATTGAGAATTTTCCAAATTTGAAGGGTATTTTACGAATTTTCCTCCAATTTATTTTTCTCATATTTTCACATACAGAATGGTACTACAAAATAGAATTGAAAAATACAGATTAAATAAAAAAGGGTGTATTTAATTTATAAAAAATACATAGATAAATAAGTTTAAAAATAGTCCTTGAATCCACGTGATATATAGAATTTATACAAGTGACCCCCCCAAGGGGTCGACCATACCACACGGAGGGAAGCTTTTGAGCTACAGGAATGGCACATAGTATCTAGATATCATTTGATGTTATCGAGGATACATGTTTGAGAATGTGCATGATATTTAAACATCTTTGATGTTATTCAAGAACATGCATGGTTGTTTGTTCGTACATGAATTCTTATGGATGTTAAAAGATGTCCAACTCTATAATTGAGATGCTCAATAGGTGTGTGTGTGTGTGTGGAAGGCCTTTTAGAGTTTCGACAAGATTGCCTTGGCGTGATGATAACTAAGTTCACAATGAGTGACTCACTATGAAAGCTCCATTTGGATGCATGCTGGGGACCGCAGAGAAGATGAAGACCCTTAAGAGTGGCTACTGAGAGGTAGGTGGTGTGTGCCTTGGTATGGGTATCACAAGTTTCATCAATGGGTGGAGTTTTTATGTATATATTTCTTTGTTCACCAATAATCCTCCATGCATGTGTAAAGATAACCTGGATGCTTTGTATCATGATATGACAAAGGAGGGGCTACCTCTTGGATGCATTGTGCAAATTCAACAAAGGAAGGGGCCACTAAAAGACCTTTGCAAGCATAAAAAATAGGCGTTTTGGTGAGATTTCTGGCGGTACTTCGCTTAGAATTTGAAGAAGTGACCAACAAACGTAATTTATCCCATGAGCTGAATAATCACCTCTATGTTTTACATAATTTCTAGAGCTACCATCAATCATATATAAATTTTATGGTGGATCCCAATCTGCCCATTTTTTCTCACAAGTCACCATTAGGGAAGTTTTGAGCTCATTTTAGGAACTTGTAAGAAATTGTTGATGTGGCATAGCTTCCAAAAAGTGAGGACCGGTAAATTTTCTACAAATAAGATCCAAATTTGTCTTAGTTTGGATACTTAGAATCTACTCTTTAAATGCTATCTATTAATATATAGCATGCATGTATCAGACAGTGCTTGCATATAGATCTAGAAAAAGGTGATTTTGGATTCCTATAATGGTAACAAAAACTAATTGATTGAAAAAAATGTCATAAATTTCTTAGAATTCAACAAACACTTATAAAGAAGCAATCTCCACTAGTAGATCGCATAGATAAATGTGAGCTTGCCTAGTCTGAATCAGTGTAACCCAAAAGAGAAAGAGACTGCATAGAATCCGATGTCAATTTGTCGTTGATAGACCAAACCTAAATCTGTAGTGTATTTTAAGTATTTCAATACACGCTTTGCTACAGACCAATGCTTAAGAAAAGGATGTACAAGATGTTGTCCAAGATAATTAGCAACAAAGAAAATATATAGGTGAGTGTTCATACCAACAAACTGAAGACATCCAATCAAGTTAGCATAAGGTTGATTTGTGACAAGTTCACTGCCACCACTGTCAGAAGTGTTCTTTGTAGAACTCAAAAGACAAGGTGTGTTGGTCAAATGTGTTGATTCCATACCAAATTTTTGAATAGTATCTACAATAAACTTTGACTGTCGAAAGAATAAAATACCTTCTGTGTAGTTCCTTTGAATCTGAATGCCAAGACACGAGTGAATCTCTCCCAAATCCACCGTATCAAATGTAGAAGACAATAACTTTTTCACTTGCTGAAGAAATCCCAAATCATTGGAAACAAGGATTGTAGCATCCACATAAAGATCAAGAATCACAAAACTGCTACCTTCGTGCTTTATGTATAAGTTGGGGTCTGAAGAGCAAGAGATGAATCCTTTACAGGTGAGAAAAAGATCAAATTTTGTACACCAGGCTCATGAAGCTTGTTTGAGACCATATAGTGCCTATGGAGTTGAGCAACAAGGTCTTCTTTACCTGGAATATATATGGTTCCAACATAATATCCACTATTACACGATATGAATTATTATATATATATATATACATACATACATACATACATATATTGCGTATAGTTTATAGTACGTGGTTCTTATATCCACTGCAATGGATATAATTCCCTCATGTAGAAAATGTTTCTCAAAACTCCTTGAAGGACGATACCCCTTGCTATATGGATAATTACATCTCATTATTGCAGAATGATACTTGGAGTTTATATCCATATTAAGCATAAAAGCTTGCAATAATAGAATGTAATTAGTGATTGTGGTTTCTAATGTCCTTTGGATAGGATATGAATACTATAATTGTATCAAAATAATGAAATACAATGGGAAATCACTAATAAGCTTTGAATATCACTAACGTTATAATATATAACCGGGTGTAATTAAGATCACGTACGTGACTGGATAATATCCGTGAGCAGGGTATCTTCTTGTGTGACGAGATGCAGGAGCCCAACAAACTGAATAACAGAAATTGCAAAGTACATAGAGTAGACGCACGAAATTAGAGATCTGTATTGATGTAAATTCATGGGTACAAGACATTAGGTGAAATTTGGACTCACAAAGGAGCCCTTTAAGCAGTTTGACTTTACCTCTCTCTACCAAAACGGGCGCATGGATAAATTTTTGCAAACAAACTCCAAAGTTGGCTCATGTTTGACAGTTAGAATGTCCTCTTCAAGCTCTATCTACTGAAATATAGCACGCCATGAGATTCCTCATATTTTAGAAGATTCTTTTTTTGATTCACTTAGATTTCGACAGTTGTCACATCATAGGTGAATCAAAACAAGAATCGTCTAAAATATGAGGAATCTCATGGCGTGCTATATAACAGCAGATAGAGCTTGAAGAGGAAATTCTAACTGAAAAACCTCCGCCAACTTTGGAGTTTGTTTGCAAAAATTTACCCATGCACCCATTTTGGTAGAGAGAGGTAACTCCTTAAAGGGCCCCTTTGTGAGTCCAAATTTCACCTAATGAGAGCGTAGCTCGTGTGAAACCGCCCGAACAACCCCGAGCTATCGCACTCTCAATCTTGTGCACAGTTCTCAATCTCAATCGCACTCTAACTCTCATTCTCAATCACACTCTCACTCTCATGCACAATCACAATCTCAAGGTGCCATCATAGTAGAATAACTTCCTTCTGAGTATGGGGCTGCCTTCTACACGAAAAAGTGTTACCTCTCTCCAGTATTTAGTAAAGCCACCCAAAAATAGGGTCTAAAAGATGTGTCCTACACACAAATGCATAAGAACCACAAAAACACATTTCACACATGTGAACCGTTTTCAGCGAATTGTAACTCCCAAACAATTCAGAGTTTTCCTGGGGCTGTCTCATATGAATATGTTCGTCTTGTTGAGATCTTTGACAATTGTGTGATGCAAAAAATCCATATCCTGCTCAGTTTGGCCAAAAATTTACCTTCAAGTCACCAGTTTCTACCGTACTAACGTAAAGCATCATTTTCTCACTTTATCCTTAATCTACAGGCTGAAACGAGCATCAAAATGAAGGAATCTGGAAAAACTCCAAGAAGCAACATTTTCCCTTATATTTAGGACTACGATTCCTACATACAAAACTTTTCCAAATTTTGACCTCAGCACACTCAAAACTAGCTCCCGAGCGGTGTCCCGGATCAAAATTTGAAACTTCACGGAAACAATTAGAATAAAGTCCTAGACTGTGGAAAAACGTTGAAATGAACAAAATGTGCTCCAAAAAAAAATAATAATAAAATAAAATAAAATAAAATAAATATATATATATATATCAAAACTTTGCAAAATAAGTCTTATTACATTCTCCCCTTGTCAAAATTAACTCTATCCTCAGAGCTTGAGCATGCAAAACATTAAACTACCCAGGAGTCATCTTCTACGGGATACATATCCCACTTAACCAAAACATAAACAAGAGTTCTACTACTAGGCTGTCTAACTCTACGATCAATAATTGTTTCTGGTTCTATTTTCAATGATCCATCATCTCGAAGATCATATCTCTCCTGCAAAACATGATGAGGGTTAGCCACATTCTTCCTCAACAAACTTACATGGAAAATAGAATGAAATTTCACATGCCCAGGAGATTCAAGTTTATAAGCAAGAGACCCAACCCTCTTCAACACCTTAAAAGGACCAGTAAACTTGGGAGACAAATACCTATCCTTACCAAGAATCAGATTAGTACGATTGGGAACAACCTTTAAGAAAACTAGATCTCCTACATGAAAGGTCAATGGCCTCCTATGCCTCTCATAATACACTTATTTTTTTTTTGGGCTTCCTTAATGTGACGTCTAATCTTGGAAAGCTCTAGGTCCATTTTCTCAAGAATTTTCCTTGAGACTTCTACTTTGTTTTCAGGGTCTAAAAATTTTAAGGGAGTTGAGCAATTATAACTATACATAGCTTCAAAAAGTGTCATTTGAATAGACGCATGTCAAGAACTATTATAAGTAAATTCAACCAAAGGTAAGTAGTCCATCCAATTTGCTTGCCTCTCACTCACATACATCATAAGCATGTCTTCTAACACCCAATTTACGTGTTCAGCTTCCCCATTTATTTGAGGATAGAAAGCAGTACGCATTCTTAGTTCTGTTCCTATGGTCTGGAAAGTAGCCTTCCAAAAGTTTGAGGTAAATCTAGAATCACGATCAGACAAAATGTTTTTGGGCATACCATGCAATCAAAAAAACTCCTTGAAAATAATTTAGCAACATGCAAGGCAGTATCTGTCTTCTTCATTGGAAAAAAAATGTGTCATTTTTGTCAATCTATCAACCACAACAAAAATAGTGTCACAATTTCCTCTAGTTGTAGGTAATGTGGTGATGAGATCCATTGACATAGATTCCCACTTTTTACCAGGAACATTTAGAGGCTCTAACTCACCAGGTAACCTCTTTTGTTCAACCTTCACATGTTGACATTCTAGATATTCGTGCACATACAACAAGATATCAGCTCGCATACTCGGCCAAAAGAAAGCAATCTTCACTTTAGCATATGTTTGTAAAACCCAGGGTGTCCCACAAATGGAGTATTGTGACTTTCCAACAAAATTTGATGTTTCAAAGAAGAATTTGTAGACACACACAAACGATCCCGATAATACAAGTTACACGTATACAATAGAAACTTCCCCTCGAAAATCTCACCCAAATGAGAATTTAGAAATGAGATAATTTTAGAGTAAAAAGGATCATTGTAATTGATGTTCACATAGTACTTCAAGATTTTTCCTTAGATGCAAATAAATAAAGATGTCATCCAAAAATACCAAAATAAAGTCATCAAGAAATGCATGAAAGATATTGTTCATCAAACACATGAATCTTGTAGGTGTATTAGTTAAACCAAAAGCTAAAACTGTAAACTCAAAGTTCCCATATCGTGTGCAAAAAGTAGTTTTGAAAATATCTCCTTTCTTAATTCTGATCTGGTGGTATCAAGATCCCACGTCAAGGTTTGAAGACACTTGCACACCGCTAAATTGACTCAACAACTCATCGATGTGTGGAAGGGGATATTTATTTTTAATGGTGCTCTTGTTAAGGCCCCTCTAGTCAACGCACAATCTATAAGTCCCATTCTTCTTCCTTTGGAAAAGAGCAGAGCTACCCTAATAAGGAGATACATTAGGCCTGATTAATCCTTTCTTTAGCAAGCTGTCAAGTTGGAGTTTTAGTTCTTTAATCTCATCTATGTTGAATCTATAAGGGGCCCTAGAGTACGATTCAGATCCTAGATATAGGTCTATCCCATGTCTAATGATCTAGTAACTCATCAAAAATATTTTCCACATACTCTCCCTTCCCTTTTTCATGTTCATCTTTTAATTCATTTGCAAAGATTAAGAAGGTATCGTAGTCTTGTCTCAGTCCCCTTATCAATTTCATGGCAGAAATCAAACTGGACTTACGATATCTTTGCTCTCCTTGAATAGTGTGACTACTCCCATTTGAAGATTTAAAAGAGATTTTCCTTTCTTTACAATCAATTAAGACGTGATTTTTAGTCATCCAATCCATGCCAATAATTATGTCATGCACCCCCATGTCTATGACAGAAAAAATTTCCTTTATGATTATGACCATTCAAAGAAAAAGATAAATTTTCAATTAGGCCTTTTGTTAGAATTTTCTTTCCACTAGCTAATTTCATAGGTCTTTTAATTTCTTGGGTTAATTTTAGATTTATTTTCTTTACCAATTTTGTGGACAAGAAGCAATGTGTGCTACCCGAATCGATTAGGAAGTTTAATTTCAAATTTTGTATTCTACCCACAAATTTGATCACAGAAGCTTTCAGATGTCGCATTGAAGACGTAAAACGCCGCAAAGGAGGGTGAGATTGACTTACCTTCATCATTCTCTTCATCGATGGTCTCTATTTTATCCATCTTGGCCCGTACTGCCTTGTCAATGTCTTTGTTTGGACATTCAAACATCCGGTGTCCTTGCTCCCCACATCGCAAGCATAGCCCTAGTCTTCCATGAATTTTTTGCAAGATTCCATGATATGTTGCTATGATGGTTAGTAAGACGGTTATTCTTTTATAGAGTTGTTTCATGATTTCATGATATGTTATAAGTCATTTATACTAATCGTTTATCATTGAGATGATTATTATTCCATGGAAATGTTTCATGAGGGCATGATGCATTTTTATGGTGATCATTTCTCATTCAGATGGTTATTCCTCCATGGAGCTATTCCATAATATCATGATGTGTTTTCATTGTGATTAGAAGTTGTTCATACTAATCATTTATTACTAAGATGATTATTCATTTATAGAGTTGTTCCATGATGCCATGATGTGTTTTCATAATCGTTTTTTATTGAGATACTTATTATTTTATGGAGTTGTTCTATGAGACATGCTATGTTTTCATAATGATTAGAAGTTGTTTGTATTGATTGTTTGTTAATAAGAATTTTATTCATTCATGGAGTTGTTCCATGATACCATGATACATTTTCATGATGATACTGATTGTTTCTTATTAAGACGTTTTTTTTGTTCCATAGCATTGTTTCATGGATTATTATTGAGATAGTTTCTTGTTAGATAGAGTCTTTTGATACGGTGATATCTTTTCATGATGATTTATTATACTTGAAAGATAAATTATAAATGAAGTCAATTCATTATACCATGTTTTTATTTTAATCTCATTTGTAGTGATTAAGATGACTGATCTGTGATTTCATGATTTCATTTTATGATATTTTGCTATGCTTATTATTCTATGGATTTATTTTATGATGCCATTATCTTATTTTATGATTATTTTCTATGCTTGAGATGTTTATTTCTTCATAGATTTTCTATGTGATGACATTCCATGGTGATTAATTTATGATCAAGAAAACTTACATTAAATAGCGTCTATACACAAATAAGGGATTCCCATGGTAAAATTTGAGTACCGCCTTTGTATATATGTGCACATATTACATGGTATTTTAGGTTAAGAAGATTGTATAATATATACATGCTCTTTGATTTTGTGATACGGACAGATTATACAAAGACAAAGTGAAGTATCTCAGAGATGGTGTATGTTTATCGAAGTTAAAGATGATCCAAAGTATTCATTGAAGTATTTCAAGACTTAATAAACTCATTTCATTGAGCCTTTGAGGCTATCGTTGTATATAATTGAAGTGATGTAACTCCTTATAAACCTTTTTTGGAAATTGAACAATATATTAATATAACGGTGGGTATATATAGGGCTATAGGTTTTTCCTTTGATCCCCCAAGGGTTTTTTCATCCGCAGTTAGGGACCCTTGTTTGAGCTAGGTTGTTGAGCTTATATGTGAAGCTACTCTAAATATAGCCCTGGGTCCCCACTATATATATACCATCTTGTGTGCGTTGTGATGTAACTCCTTAAAAATAATTTTTAGAAATTGAACAATATATTAATATAACAGTGGGCATATAGAGGGTTGTGTGTTTTTTCTTTGATCCCCCAAGGGTTTTTTCATTCACAGTTAGGGACCATTGTTTAAGCGGGATTGTTGCGCTTTTATTTGAAGCTACTCTAAATTTATCCCTGGGTCCCCTCTATATACATACCATCTTGTGTGCATATTTTACACACTTTTGGTGTTGCACTCGCTGCATATTATCTCTCTGTTCTTCTCTTTCTCTGTCTTCTCAACAATAATGAGATATTACTAATGTGCTTATATCCATGAGAGGACAGAGATAGCACGATATAGATAGTACACGGTTAAAGTATTCACTAGATACGGATAATATACCTAGATTCAAATAATAAAATACAATGATACCCATTTTTGTTAGTGGATAGGGATCATGCCGCTTTATAGTCCCACAAATACACCTCATAACATCCACTATATACAATATGAGCTATATATATATATATATATGGATTTATAAGCTTTTAGTACGTGGTTCTAATACAAATAATGAGATACAATGAGATTTTACTAATGAGTTCTAAATATCACAAGGTATAATACCTGGCCACTAACAAGCTCCAACAATTCCAATACCACTATGTACATAATGAGATATTATCACTTATGAACTAGTTATAAATTACAAGCTATTACAAATGCGCTATAAGAATTTTACTATACTTGTCTTAATGAATATCTATTATTATCTCCATGTATCCACTTGTTTCCATGCATAATTCGTAACAACTTGCTTGATGGCTATCTTGATAGCTAGACTTGTCATGCCCATCTTAAGCACACAATTTGCAATAATGAGATGTAATTAGTGTATGTAGATATACTGTTTATTAGGTAGGTTACGAATAATATAATTTGATCTAAATGCTGCCTACACACACACACACATACATACACACATGCATATATATATACACTATCTCCAAAACCTATATAACCAACTCAATTTCTACTTTTAGCATATTGTACCGATTAAAAATCAATTTTCTTGAAAAAGCTAAAACTATTTTTATTTTTGGAAATATTTAATCTCACAATTAGGGGTATTTTGGAAATTTTTGAAATTTGAGAGGTATTTTGGGAACTTTCACAAATTAGAGGGGTATTTTGATAATTTTCCCTTTATTAAAGCTTGGCATTTTGATATTCCCAACTAAGGGGTTGAGGGGTAGGTTCTCTAGCTGCAACATGCACTTGCCCAATTGGAGCGTCCACTCTATCTTGCACGGGCAGCTTCAAATGGGATCTACGGTTGAGGTGATTCGGACCATCAGATGCACATTTGTAAATTTGGGACATTTGGTAAATTTGGGGAGAAAAGTAAATTCAGATAGGCTTGTAAATTCGAGGCAGTCTATCAACAATATGGGATATAAGTCTTATCAAAGTCCTTTAAAACATTACTATAATCTGATCACTCCAAATTTTCATCCTCCTCTTTTTCTAATGCTATGAACACCCCATGTCTTAAACCTGTGACCTCCCCACTGGGAGCCATGTGCACTAACCACTCCGCCCACATGCGTTCGTTGAAATATAGGGGATTCTAGTATGTCATATTGTAAATGTGGACCGATTAGGAAATTTGCAGCAAGTTTGTAAATTTGGGTAAACTAGTAAATTAAGGGAAATTGTCAAATCTGACGGTCCATGATTACCTATCCCTGCATTTTCCTCCTCCACCATTGTTCCCATTGGAGCATGCCCGTGTGATATAGTGATGAGGCAATTGGAGGCCCACTTGAATCAAAGCGCTAGCTTTCAAAACGGTTCTCTCTCCATTCTCCTATCTTTAGTTTGGCTGCCACAATGGATGCGACAAGCATTTTATCATGTGATTCATGCATACAATGTTAAGTATGGAGCCTGATTTACCCTTGTAATTTTTTGTGGTAAAAGCACACATTTGTAAGGCCCCCATTATGAGGAGAAGCCATCGTGCATGAAGAAAAATCACTCACCGAAAACCAAAATTTTCACGGTCAAGACTTGGTTGGCCGGTGGCCGGTAGTCAATGGCCAATGGCCGGTGGCCGAATTCAAAAGCGGACTTGCTTCTCAAGGGCGGCCACACATGGGCGGATTGGAGGGTCCGATTTGGACTTATTCGCATAAGGGCGGCTACTCATGGCTGTCTCTCATAAGAGAGGGCAGCCCTTTTGGCCTATAAAAGGAGGCCATTTCTACACACATTTCATAGTGTGAAGTTGATGCAACAAGGTGAGTGTGAAGTGGTGAGAGTGAAGCAAGGCGCGAGCTCCATTAAGGGTATAATCCCTTTGTAAACTACTTCTTGTTTTGAAGTACTAAAGCCATTGAGTGGTTGCTTTCCCGTGGACGTAGCCCACATTGGGTGAACCACGTATATCGTGTGTACTCTCTCTCTCTCTCTCTACTCTATAATCTCGTGTATGTAAATCTATCTCTCTCCAGTAATTAATCTACTCAATTATCTATTTAGCTACCGTCTTATTTCCTAACATACAAGGCCATTCCCTCAGTTTTCTTATCCTTTGGCAAGAGTGTTTGATACTTTGAAGAATGTAGAAAATGCATATACACGCCTCTATGTTTAATCATTAAAGAACATCCAGAAAGTGCAGACGGGTAGCTGCAATCCCATTGCCATTGTTGCACAGCACCCTCGCCCCCCCCCCCCCCCCCCTCTCTCACTGATCTGACGGTTGACCTCTCTCATGTGGATATGCACGAACGAGAGAAACATCTCTCTCTCTCTCTCTCTCTCTCTCTCTCTCTCTCTCTCTCTCTCTCTCTCTCTCTCTCTCTCTCTCTCTCTCACACACACACACACACACACACACACACACACACACACACACACACACACAGAGGAAGAACAATCCACCAATTTAGCTTCAGCTCCTTGCCCCAGTGACGTTGCTCACATACGCTCGTTCCTATCCTTTAGGCACTGCTAATCTACCGGCTCGGTTCTATTCCCCTTTGGTGTGCTTCTGCCTGCAATACTATAGTGACTAATCTTTGCTTTGATTTATATAAGTTGTATTTAATCTCTTTGCTTGAATGCTTTTTTTAATTTATATAAGCTGTAGATTCAGTGTTAGGAAAAGGAAGAGATTGTTTGGTACATGATCTAAATTTGAGTATTATTTGCAAAAAATAAAGGTACTTTTTCTTCTAAAGTAGTGTGGAACAACGAGATTAAGCATAATCTCTTGCTGAAGAATTACTAGTGACTCGGCTTGCCTTCAATAGAATTTCTCGGCAAGCCTCAGCTGACGGCAAGCTTTGTAGAATGCCTTGCAGCATTTGCCTCTCTAGTTGCATCCCATCCATAGTTGCTACCACACGTACAAACCAGATAAAGCCTATAAGGCCTACCATTTTTTGTCTTCATATTGTACTAGTCTTGCATGCCAAAGTTAAGGATCTCCAAATTGTGCGCAACAATTCTACGGGATTTTTTAGGCCTTCTACGTCAGTTTGTAGAGAGAGACCCCAGATGGGACTCCAATGGTTATGCTGTTGTTAAGGGCCCATGTGGCAGGAATTTTCATACTCTATCATGAAGAAACAATCCACTTCTTGGTTGATAGCAGGGAGAACTGTATGATGTTGTATGTCTGTCTGTCCCTGTGTACACTACACTGCTGCTGCCTTCTGTTTGTTTTTATCATAACTTTTACAAACAAACTCAAAACAGAGCAATCCAGGTACTCAAAACGACGGGAATAGGTTTGGTCTACAAGGCCGCGCGGACAGAATTGCGAAAAACATCTCTGTTTGGTTAAAAACGCAACTTTTAGGTCGCAACTCATAAAACCTTTATTTTTGGGTCTCCACTACTTTTACAACTTATTTTAAGCCTACCCATGCATTTTAAGCTAAAACACATAAATATAAAATATTAATATTAATAAAAATCTCAATTTTACTGTTCATAGACAGACTATCTATTATTCATTAATCTTTATCAAATCCGTCTTTAGTGTATTATTTAAAAAAAAGGAATATATGACGTTCTCTCTTAATATCTCAACTCATTCGTATAAGCTCTATTTAATAGACTATTTAACAATCTTTCAAATCGTGCTAACAAAAGATATGCCCTGCTACATTCTTTTCGACTTTACGAACTTCAAAGACTAATCCTATTACATTCTCCCCTTATCAAAATTAACTCTGTCCTCAGAGTTGGTCTAAAGAGAGAAAATTTCTCTTTGCAAAACACTAAGATCAACCCATGATGCATCCTCTACTGGATAGTTCTGCCACTTAACCAAAACTTCCACAATGTCTCTATTTCTCAGATGTTTAAAACGCCTATCTAGTACTAAGTCTGGTTCTACAGTCAATGGTCCGTCATCTTTCAACTTAGAGTTGTCCTGTAAAACATGATGCACGTTAGGAAGATACTTTTTCATAAACTCACATGAAATACAGGATGCACTTTGACATGAGAGGCAATTCCAATTTGTAAGCTAATGAACCAATGCGCTTCAAAATTTTAAATGGCCCAGCAAATCGTGGGACAATCGCATATCCTTTCCAAGAATCAAATGACACTTCTCGGGAATAACCTTTAGTAAACCATATCCCAGTTTCATACTCCACAACCCGATGTTCTTGTCATAATACAATTTATGTCTCTTTTGGGCTTCTCTAATATTCCCCTTGATTTTTGGCCAACTCGTTATCCATTTCTCAAGCATCTCAGGTGACAGTTCTACCTTATTCCTTGAGCTATACCTTATTCCTTGAGCTAAGAAAAGTTATAGGTGTGGGATAGTTATAGCCATACATTGCCTCAAACGGAGTCATCCTAATAGATGAATGATATGAACTGTTATATGCAAATTCAACCACCAAAGGCAGATATTCATTCCAATTAGATTGGTTTTCATTGACATACATTCGTAACATATCTTCTAAAATACGATTCACTCTCTCCGTTTTCCCATCGGTTTGAGGATGAAAAGCAGTAGACATGCGTAACTGGGTACCTATAGAGTCAAAAGTCGCTCTCCAGAAATGTGAAGTGAACTTAGAATCTCTGTCAGACACTATGCTCTTGGGCATGCCATGCAAACGAAATATCTCTTTCACAAACAAGCGTGCAATGGTCAAAGCAGTATCATTATTTTCACGGGAAAGAAGTGAGCCTGTTTTGTGAGTCTATCTACTACCACAAAGATCGAGTCATACCCTCCACGAGTAGTAGGAAGTCTAATAATAAAGTCCATGGATATAGACTCCCACTTCTGTAAAGGAATGTCTAAGGGTTGAAGGTCACCAGGCATCCTCTTATGTTCAATTTTAACTTGTTGACATTGAAAGCATTCACGCACATAATTCTTAACATCCAATTTCATACGTGGCCAAAAGAATGAACTTTTAATCTTTTCATATGTCTTACTCAATCCAGGATGACCAGAAAAAGGTGAGTTATGACACTCATGCAGAATTTGACTCTTAAAAGCAGAATTTGCAGGAATACACAAGCGGTCATAATAATACAGATTTCCCTTATACAAGTGATATCTGTTCTCATACATCTCACCAATATTCTCACGCAAGAATTTCAAAATAGGCATGTAAAAAGAATCGCTTTCAACTTCGGCATGTATCTCATCAACCAAATTGGATCGCACAACAGTCAACAAATTACACATGGGCCTACGACTCAATGCATCTACAACTTTATTTTCTTTCCCACACAAATACTTCAAGTCAAAATCATACTCAGCCAACAATTCAATCCATCTCCTTTGTCTGTTGTTTAACAATGGCTGCGTGAAAATATACTTCAAACTTTGATGATCAGTACGCAATTCAAATTTGACACCAAGCAAAAGATGATGCCAATGTTTCAATGCATGAACAACACAAGCAATTCTAGATCATGTGTTGCATAGTTCAATTCATGTCGTCTTAATTTCCTAGACTCATATGCAACCACTCTTCCTTCTTGTGTCAAAACACACCCTAGTTGTTCACCACTAGCATCACATGACACAACAAATGTTTGCCCATCTCAGGAACTTTCAAAACAAATGGTTTGCCCATCTCAGGAACTTTCAAAACACAATTTTCTGCTATTTTAGCCTTCAAGGTCTCAAAAGCAGTCTCACAGGTAGAAGTCCACACAAAACCCTTGTCTTTCTTGGTCAATTCGGTCAAAGGACTTGCTATCTTAGAGAAATCTTTAATGTGTGCTCTCTCATATTGTGCTAGACCCATAAAGCTTCTCACATCTCTTAATGACTTTGGTGTTGGCCACTCCACAATAGTTTTAACTTTGTCAAGGTCAATGTGAATCCCCTCTTTAGAAATCACTCTTCCCAAGTACACAATCTGATCCTTTGCAAAAGTACACTTACTTGCTTTGGCATACAATTTATGTTCACGCAAAACCTCAAATGTTTTCTTTAAGTGCAATGCATTATCTTCTTCATTCGTAGAATACACAAAAATATTATCCAAGAATACCAGAATGAAGTCATCAAGATACGGGTGAAAAATATTATTCATTAAGCACATGAAAGTTGTTGGTGCATTAGTCAAACCAAAAGCAAGAACTCTAAATTCATAATGTCCATAACGTGTACGAAAAGAAATCTTTGGAATGTCCTCGACCTTAATGCGGATTTAATGGTAGCCAGAACGAAGATCAACCTTTGAAAATATTGTAGCACCACTCAAATGACTAATCAATTCATCTATGTGAGGAAGAGGATATTTGTTCTTAATGGTCTTTTTGTTTAATCCCCTATAGTCGATGCATAACCTATATGTACCATCCTTTTTCTTTTGGAATAACACAGGACTACCCCAAGGAGATACACTAGGTTTAATGAAACCCTTTTTCAAAAGATCATCAAGTTGTATCTTGAGCTCTTTAAGCTCATCAATATTGAACCTGTATGGAGATCTGGAATAAGGTGTCGCTCCTGGATATAGATCTATGGCATGGTCTACCGCTCTAGGCGGAGGTATACCAGGAAGATCGTCCGGAGCACATCCTTAACTTCATGTAAGAGATCCTCTATAAATTCTCGATTTGACTCTTTATGTTTATCCCCAGATTCTCTTTAATCTCATTAGCAAACACAAGCAACGTCTCACACAAGAAAACACAAGCAACATCTCAAACTCTTATCTAAGTCACCTTATCAATTCCATTGCCAAAACTAGATTTAGAATCTCTTTCTTTCCACAAAGAGTGTGACTTATCATCATCAAATGATTAAAGATATATTTTTCTTTCTTAACAATCAATCAAAATATGATTTTCAATGATCTAATTGATACCAATGATAACATCATGCATATCAATGTTTATGTTATAGAAATCATCTTTATGATTTCGACTCTTCAAAGAAAAAAAAAAAAACAAATTTTCTACTAACTCTTTCGTGAAACTATTATTACCACTAGTTAAGTCCACAAGTCTTTTAATTTCTCGATTTAATTTCAAGTTTAATTTCTCAATCAATTTAGACGATAAGAAGCAATGAATACTATCCAAATCAATTAAGAAATTCAAATTTTAATCTCAACTTCTACGCATAAATTCGATCTCACAGAAGCTTTCAAAGGACGTATCAAAGACATAAAACATCACAAAGAAGGAGTAGATGACTTACCTTTATCGTACGCATCGCCAAAAGTCTCCAATTGAGCCATCTTGGTACGTATTGTCTTATCGGTCACCTTGCTCGAGCATTCGAAAGTCTCGTGGTCGTGTTCTCGATATTGAAAGTATAATCCCAATCTTTGAGTTCTTCAATCCACGCTTCTAAATCTTCGAATATCTTTCTTATGCCATCAAACTCTTTAAGCTTAGCCTTCGTTAAGAATGATTTGGTTGTCGCTTCTCCCATATCGTCATCGTTTCTTTTGGCGGTACCCCAGTGCCACCACGATGATTATTGTTTCCAGGTGGATTAGCATGGTTTTCACCTTCATGTTCACCATTAATTTCCACATAGATATCAGGGTCTCGTGTTGCTTTGCCTCGCAGAGCCTCAGCACGCTCCTGATTTGAAATTTCCAGATCCTCTCGTAGTCGTCGAATCAGGTATTCTTGCTCCTTTATCTTCTTCTCGTATCCGTCCATGTCCAGAATCAACCGCTTGCTCTGATACCAATTGTCACGGGAACGGAATAATAGAGATCGATAGAAAAAGATAGAGAAAGAGATTTTTTTTATTGATGAATCTTTGTAGAGTTTTGATACAACAGAGGAGAAAAATATATGGGCGCACTCCGTTGTACGGAGCTCGAACCTCCCGACCACCCCCGAGCTTCAGTTCGCTTGCATGCAGCGTCTCACTCGCACTCGCACTCGCACTCTCACTACGGAGGTTCGAGCTCCGTACAACGGAGTGCGCCCATATATATATTCAATTGCTCCTCTGTTGTATCAAACACTATCAATACAAAGATTTCTTCCTCTGTTTTGCTGTCTATCTCTATTATTCGGTTCCCGTGACAATTGGTATCAGAAATGTAATAGGATTAGTCTTTGAAGTTCGTAAAGTCGAAAAGAATGTAGCAGGGCATATCTTTTGTTAGCACGATTTGAAAGATTGTTGAATAGTCTATTAAATAGAGCTTATACGAATGAGTTGAGATATTAAGAGAGAACATATATTCCTTTTTTTTAAATAATACACTAAAGACGGATTTGATAAAGATTAATGAATAATAGATAGTCTGTCTATGAACAGTAAAATTGAGATTTTTATTAATATTAATATTTTATATTTATGTGTTTTAGCTTAAAATGCATGGGTAGGCTTAAAATAAGTTGTAAAAGTAGTGGAGACCCAAAAATAGAGGTTTTATGAGTTGCGACCTAAAAGTTGCGTTTTTAACCAAACAGAGATGTTTTTCGCAATTCTGTCCGCGCTGCTTTGTAGACCAAATCTATTCCCGTCGTTTTGAGTACCTGGATTGCTCTGTTCTGAGTTCGTTTGTAAAAGTTATGATAAAAACAAATAGAAGGTAGCAGCAGTGTAGTGTACACAGGGACAGACAGACATACAACATCATACAGTTCTCCCTGCTATCAACCAAGAAGTGGATTGTTTCTTCATGATAGAGTATGAAAATTGAGATTATGAAGGTATATAATTATGTTTTTTTACTTTGATTATCATGTTGAATTGGTTGCACGAGTATGTTCTTTTGGCTATTTTGTAGGCGATGCAGAAATCAATGTGTAAAACAGGATCTGTGCAAAGTGTCATGATAGAAATCTAACCTTTACGGATTGCTTAGCGATCACGTTCTTATATTATTTTCGCAGGTATACTTGGTACGAAAATCGTGCAGACTTTTCGAGGAAAAGAAGGATAAAAGCACGACGGGTGGTGCGTTTGGGGATCATTCGCCGATCTCTTCTTCTGCGAGTGCGAGTGCGAGTGAGAGTGAGAGTGAGAGTGAGAGTGTGAGTGCGAGTGCGAGTGCGAGTGAGACGCTGCATGCAAGCGAACTGAAGCTCGGGGGTGGTCGGGAGGTTCGAGCTCCGTACAACGGAGTGCGCCCATATCTTTTTCTCCTCTGTTGTATCAAAACTCTACAAAGATTCATCAATACAAAGATCTCTTTCTCTATCTTTTTCTATCGATCTCTATTATTCCGTTCCCGTGACAGTGACGTTGCTCACATACGCTCGTTCCTATCCTTTAGGCGCTGCTAATCTACCGGCTCGGGTTCTATTCCCCTTTGGTGTGCTTCTGCCTGCAATACTATAGTGACTAATCTTTGCTTTGATTTATATAAGTTGTAATTTAATCTCTTTGCTTGAATGCTTTTTTTAATTTATATAAGCTGTAGTTGATTCAGTGTTAGGAAAAGGAAGAGATTGTTTGGTACATGATCTAAATTTGAGTATTATTTGCAAAAAATAAAGGTACTTTTTCTTATAAAGTAGTGTGGAACAACGAGATTAAGCATAATCTCCTGCTGAAGAACTACTAGTGACTCGGCTTGCCTTCAATAGAATTTCTCGGCAAGCCTCAGCTGACGGCAAGCTTTGTAGAATGCCTTGCAGCATTTGCCTCTCTAGTTGCATCCCATCCATAGTTGCTACCACACGTACAAACCAGATAAAGCCTATAAGGCCTACCATTTTTTGTCTTCATATTGTACTAGTCTTGCATGCCAGAGTTAAGGATCTCCAAATTGTGCGCAACAATTCTACGGGATTTTTTAGGCCTTCTACGTCAGTTTGTAGAGAGAGACCCCAGATGGGACTCCAATGGTTATGTTGTTGTTAAGGGCCCATGTGGCAGGGCTAGCTTCAATGGACTAAAGGAATTCTTTGATGTGCAACCTAGGATTTGAACTTATTGGGTGTAGGATGTGGCTTTTTGTTTGAGGGCCTCATTGAAATCTTTAGATTGAGCCTCGTGTTGAAGCCCTACTCCGATGCCAGCCTGAGTAGAGCTTCAGCACGATGGAGATGGAGGTGCATTAAAAGGCGGCTAGTCCTAGATATTGGACTCTCTGTCGACGTGGCAAAGAGTCTCCTCCATTGGAAACCGTGTACGTTTGAAAAGGTCTAGACAACCCCCCCCCCCCCCCCCCCCCCCCCCCCCCCCCCCCAAGTTTAAACATGATAGACGTTTGAGCACGGGGACTAAAAACCTTCTTATGCTAGTGGTTGAGCATTGGTTTTTCCTCACGGGCGCCTGTGTTCAACCCCTGTGTGTGAATGGACTGAAGTATTTAATTAGCTTTTTGATTGAGCATTTTTTCCTTTGTGCAAACTAAGCGGCTTGCTAAAAAATCAAGGATCGAAACATGACCTGCTGCATTGGCCCAATAGGTCAACAAGATCGTCACTTGGATGACTCGCAAGGGTGCCACATCCTTGAGAGTCCAATACTTAAAGAGAGCCCTGGAAGGCTCGGATCAGCTTTTGAAGAGGTCCCACTCTTCCAAGTCCCATAGGTTTTATATAAGAGCCTTGCTTTGTGATGTGAACCAAGCAAATCACCAAGGTGATGGATCCCCGTGGACACATGGAGGTAGTATTGGGGTAGAAAGTGCTTGCCTAGCAGTAAACATTATCCAGATTAGCTAGTGCTTCCTTGCTAAGCTACATGCGGCTTTTGTAGATGAAAACCGGCCTTAGAATACAGAGTGATGCAATGTACTAAATCTCCCTTGGATCATGTACTTGAAGGTCCAGAAGAAATGTAAGGCTGTTGCACTCTGAGAAAGGGAGAGAAAGTTTTATCTACACTAGTTTGTACGTATTGAATATGTTTTCTTCTCTCAGGTGTGGCACATTGTGTGGTGCGTTTTCAGTTGATCCCATGATTCTCAATGTCGATGGCAATGATCACCTTAGGTATATCAATTTTGAAGGTTTTCTTGAGGTGACTATCAAAAACCTATTATGTCCAAGATTTTCCAAGACATGAGCGCGAGAAGATAGCAAATACCCTAGATCTTTACTTGTGGCAAACTGAAGAGATAGAGGCTTCCTAGAAAGAAATCTTTTATTTTATTTTTGGCAAAAGAAAATCAAAGACAACCTTAGATGACATTTGGATCGATGATGAGAGCGAATGGAAGGGTAATCTGAAGCTGCTTCTTCTCAAGGAGAGTTTACGATTGGTCGATTATTATGTTGTCCATTGGCATCTGGAGCTAAATGTTCTATTTGTAGACATTGCTTTAGAGAGAATGGAGATTATTGCATCATTGGTTCCACTAAGGAAGCTACTTATTAGAGGAAGCTACAGTACACTTTTAAGTAGGTTTGAAAACACTTCGTAGAGAGAGATTGTTTCAATTCAATGTGATAAGTTTTTCTTTGAATCCATTGGAATTGCACCTTCTCGATTGTGTAGAAAGAAAACAATTAGCTGTTTTTTTTGTGAATTTTTAGATTTTAATCAAAATCTCAACCTTATTAAGCTTTATTACTTAATTAGTTTACTGTGTATGTAGGTATGCAACTCGAGCTATATATGGATGGCGTTTGTTAGCTTATATGTAGAGCACTTGGCAGACATATTCAGTAATTAGATATATTTGGCAATAAATTAAATCTTCCGGTTTGAAATTGGTTTACTCAATTGTAGTTACTAGACGCCACAAACTTTAGTACTTGAATCATGTAATTACATTGGTTGAAACAAACTATTTTCAACCAGATGTTAAGGACTTGATGATCTTTTCATGTATCATTTTGTTGGTCTTATGGATTTTTTAATGTAATCATTCTTTATGTTGTATTGCAATTTGCAAGCAATATCACATGAGTGAAAAAATTGGAATAGTAGAAGTGGATTTTTTTCTTGCCTTGTTAGGAGGTGAAGAAGGTCTAACTTAATGTCATGTGTGTGAAGAAATATATTTCAAAACAAGGAATGAAACTTGAAATCTTATGACTTTGGCATTTGAAATTCTTATAAATGCACATAGATCTTTTCATAAAAATATCAAAATAAAAATATTATTGCTCATTGAAACTCGCTCAGAAACTTAAAAGAATGATGTACTATAAAAAGGGAACCATGATTGGAAGTGATATTAAAGAATATATCACAACTATCAACACAACTTGATTTAGACTACCAAATGGAAGGTTTGATCCAACTATTGTTTCTCCATTTGTATGTCGTGTCTATGAGAGAGAGAGAGAGAGAGAGAGAGAGAGAGAGAGAGAGAGAGAGAGAGTAGAGAGTCTTGTATGTAGCTAGTGAGGTAGTTATTGTTGGAGCTATATATAGAGCACACACTGAGTACACATATATAGTGGAGACTCCTAGCTATATATAGCACAA
Organism: Adiantum capillus-veneris; assembly: GCF_014529385.1. NCBI lineage: Eukaryota > Viridiplantae > Streptophyta > Polypodiopsida > Polypodiales > Pteridaceae > Adiantum > Adiantum capillus-veneris. The sequence goes on from NC_140944.1 coordinate 37,866,984, forward strand.
GTGTGAGCTCTCTATATAGCTCCAACAGTTATAGCCAATTTAGAAACTAAACACGTAACAAAAGTGGTTTACAATATGAATAGTTGAAAATGCTATATCTCTCATTTTTTTCAAAATAGGAAACATTGTATTTCTATGTGGAAAAATAGGCTCGTAATTTATCTATCCATGATAAAATAATATATTTCCATGTGGCAATGAAGGTTGTCGTCCAATTTTCTATGTGGAATGTAAGATTTGAGAATAGCGGAATTAAGAGAATTATAGAAAACATTTTTGGGAGACTACTTTGAGAACATAGAGGGTGAACTCAATGGATGGTAGCAACATAATTATAGTACTTAATTAACTTGGCATGAACAATACTTTTGCAAGAGAGAGAGTTTAGAGAACTTGACAACAGTTGAGGACTGGAATTATCTGTATCGGGTCCCCCCTCCAATAGGCATTTGTACAATAGATTCTTCCATCAAGAGAGACTTGGTACAATAGAATCTTCGTGTTCCTTGTGACCTAGGTGACGCAATGAAGATGGAAAGCTTCATGCATCACAAGCATAACATAGCCTTTGCAAAAAATATCAACTATACCAAGCCTTAGTCCCAAGGCCTCAAACACCTTCAAAGGTGGAGAGACATTAGAAACGGAATGGGGTCTAAGGGGGAATCTTTTTTTGCCATGGGATTAAAAAGACATTATGGAAGGGGCAAATGGGTGGATGCCATGTGGACTGAAATGGTGGGTATGGCAGGGCCTGAAAGTAAGTGGTCAAACTTGTACTCTTTTATAAAATATAAAGAGAAAATATCTTCTAAATTCAAAAAGCTAAACTTTTCTCTAAATAGCTGAGTAAAAACCAATCCTTTCTCTCTCTAGTGGTTGTCAGTTTCTCCCCCCTCTCTCCTAAAAGGGGGTCCCTCCAAAAACGTGTTGATCATTCCCTCCCTCTCTCTTTACTTTACCATCTCTTACTTCTTTTCACTTCACCTCTCAAGAGTTGCTTCCTTTCCTTCCTTTCAGTTTTCCCTCCTAAAAGCTCTGCAAGCAGAAGTTTGAACGTCCTTTCTCTCCTCAAGCTTATTGCATTCTCCTCAAGCTTGTTGCATTCTCCTCAAGCTTGTTGCATTCTCCTCAAGCTGAAGTTCTCCATTTCTCCATGAGCCTCACTAAACACCTCTACCTAAAGCTAAAGATCTGCATCATATCCTTTTGCTAGATCATCCCTCTTTGTTTCCTCAACAGGTTTCCTACTCCTTCTCCATTGTGCTCTCTAGAGAGGATATACTTCCCTTTCAAGCTTTGCAACATTATCTTCCCCATTAGGCCAACAAGCAGGTTGAGCAGTATAGCAGTAAGTGACATCCTTCGTCTTTGTATACCACCAAGAAGCTTTCTCTTTATACAGCTGAGAACATGGATGTGCAATGTCTAATCATAAGTGTTTGTCTGTAGGTTGTGCCACTATTCCCCATGGCATCATTAGGTACTCGAAGACCTAGCAATGTCATTGACTCCATATCATGGAGTAATGTACAAGACAACAGTGGATTTTGGGTGACGATGGAGTTCAAATGATTGATGTGGGTGACAATACAACCCAGCTCAAGAGGTGCACACACGGTCTCAAGGAGACACATGACTTCTCGAGCACACCATTGGAAGGGAAGGACCATGGAGTTCAAGCAAACCCATGACGGCAAAGGACTTGCAAAGGTGCAGCATGTGTATGTTGTTTCATAACTGAAGCTAGAGATAGCAGTGGCTCCATTGAGGTTTCCTACAAACTGTAATTTCATTCCTCTGTCAAGTTTTTAGATTGTGTATTTTTTATTTCTATCGTATATATTGCTTTGATGTATATTAGGTTTTCATTGCCTAGGCAAATTGGGTATGGTAATCTTTCTCCGGTTCATCCACCAACCTTGTGGAGTATGGAATGGCCTAAGCCAGATAGTGCCTTTATCACAGCAAACAAAAGGAGAATCGAGGCAGATGTGCATTCAGCAATGAACTGCACCTATGGTTCCCATAAAGCTTCCCTTACTTGGTTTAAGTCTCTTCATGTGTTTGTGTTTATCTTTTGACTGCAAAGTGTTCACAGGACACCAACAATATGGAATTGCAAAGGGGGAAGTGCGATCAACGACTTCCTTGCAGTTGGATGGGAGACTAAGGTGGTCAACCACCAGAGAGATACAATCAAGTGTTCTGTAGTTTCTAAGAATGTGGTGTGCAGATTCCATATTGCAAAGAAAATCTTGTCAATTGTCTTTCCCTACACAAGATGGAAGCTGACAAAGGGAGAATGAGAGGCACTAGACTTTGATGTTTCTACTAGAGAATCAATTGATCTGCAAATATGCCTCCACGACAATGCACTGCATGACATCTCGATGAGTAACGACTCGAGTCTTAGTCACCTTTGTGAATATTTTAAATCTTTGATATACCTTGCCCAATCACTATGTTTTTGTAATCAATGAAAAAAAAAATTGTTCGAGAAAAGAAAAAAGCTTCCTGTGTAAAAACATTGGTTTTTCGTGATGTATTAATGTAAAATCTTGTAACTGAAGCAACTTCGCTCCCACTAATACATATGGTGTTTTGAATCTCTTTTTTATTTTTTAATTGTTCATGATTTCGATTGAAATGTGCAAGTTTTTTAATTTGGAACATGAATACTTTCAATGTTGGTGTCTTTCAATCGCTCTTCACGTGATTTTGTTTATAATTATAGTTTTAAGTTAATTTGACGTTAATTTTAAGTGCTTTCAAAAAGTGACATTGAGTATAAAAGTGACTTTCTAGGTTTTAAACCTCATTTCTCACATTCACAAAACACTAGATTTCAGCTCTCTTCCCATTTGCTTCGCAAACAGACATGTGGCAACATCTTTTGATTCACTTCTCACACGGCTATAGAAGATAGGACTTGCAGATCGTGCACATGAACTAGCCACTGTGTTTGAGGGGACGATGCACATGCATGCCACAGCTAACTTTCATGTAGAGCGATTCCAAAGCTTTCTTGACTACATGACGGAGCACATGGAAGAATATGCAAAGTCTTCGAGGGATTCGACATGGCGTGGTTGCCAGTAGATTTTCTCAAACACCTCTATGCGGCCAACAAAAACTTTTGCTATCACTTTTTAAGGTTTATAAAAGGGCTTATTGAGCGGGACTACATGATAGAGGATGAGGATGACCTCATAGAATTGGGTATGGGGTGCATAGGCACCCAATTCATCTCTTGAGACATGGTTTTGGTCTTGCTTGTGCTTGAGGGCATGGAGAAGGGAAAATCAAAGAAAAAGGCCAACCAAAAACTCATGTGACTATTGTGGAGGAATCAAATGAAGTTATTAAAGAGGTTGATGACCAGGATAAAGAATCTATGGCACTCGTCCTCCTGCAAGATCCCAACTCCACTAGGGAGGAAGATCGGATGATAGAGGGAGACGAGGTCAACCTCGCAAAAAATATCAACATCTCCTCTCATTTCATCCACACATGATGCATCCGTATTCGCATACCCTTACAATTGTGTTAAGTCTCTCTAACTCACTCCCCATATGGTCTAGCACTTGGTCTTTTCGACTTAGTTCCTCTTCCATGAGGGCTTTCCTCCCTTCCAGCTGCTTCCTCTTTTGTTTACCTTCTCACCCCATACCGTCTACATTCCTATTGAAAACTTCCTCATTTTGCTCACGAGCCTGTCTTAGTTTATACCAATTTTCCACAGCATCCGTCGGATCACACTCCCAAGCTTCTTTCCTCATGTTGTCGTGCATAGGTTTTGTCCACCTGCTCCATTCATCAAAACTCTCACAGAAGTGCAAATTCCCTTTCTCAAAGAAAAAGGCCCGAACTTCAACATTAAACCAAGCCCTTAGCGAGGCCATCTCAAATGAGCTCTGATACCAAATGGTAAGCCCCTTCGAATGGAGCTCTCTTATGGGCGAGGAGAGTGTTATAGGTCTCTCTCCTCGAGCTAGTTTTGAGACCCTTCGCGGTCAATCGACACCCTTAGTCATGTTTGAGAATCGAGGCCTTGAGCATAGGCGTTCACAAATGCAGGGAGAAGGAGATGAAGGCGGAGAGGGGATGGAAGCAATTGTGAGAGTGATAGCCGGAAATCATAGTCACAAGGGGCGCGTTTTGGGATGGGGGATGGGGGACAGGGCTCAAATAGATTTTTAGTATAAAAAGGAGTGGGGACAGTAAAGTGGGAACGGGAAGCCCAAAAATGTGCGTCCCCTGTGACTATGCCGAAAATGCCCCTCTTCCATTAGCGTTTTTGTCTGTCCCTGGCGTTTTTTGGGGAGCTGCTTTTTTGGACCCTACCAGGAGCGTACGAGCATGCTAGAAATCGTTGAATAGAAGCATTTTTATCACCTCTCGCAGATGTGTTTTTGGGTGGACAACAGCCTCTTGGCTTGTGTTTTTCATAATAGATGAAGTTATCTTCTGCTACTAGGACACCATCTCGTGGTGGTTTGCATGGTTTCTTAGTGATTGTTGTAGTACACACGAGATATGGCCATGCTCATGGCATATGGGATCCTGACATTCGCAGAGAAAACACCATGTTGGGTGGACAGACACTTACCACTTGACCTTGACACGTTAGATCAATTGCTTACACAAGCATCTACATGGAATTATGGAGAGGATCTTTGATCTCTTCTTAGACAAGTTCATTGCTTGAAATCTCTTGGAGAGTTTAGCCGTATTTGATTAAATTGAGGGGTGTGAATGTACACTGCAAAGATGATTCTTTGTAGCTATAACATTAGCAGAAGATGCTTGAACTTTCCCATTGATCAATGCGCTTTAGGTGGAAATAACAAAGTAATCTTTCTTTGATTACTATGCAAGTCCAATCCCATTGCTTGATGTTGCATTGCATCTCTACGCATAGCGGTAGATGGAGTACACACATTCAGAATCTTATAAGCTCACCGTCTCTTCCTTTTTCAATTGGAGTCTTGCCAACCAAAGCAATCGTTAATAGGACATCAGCTCGGCATTGCTCATGTGTCCTTCTTGCATCTTGTGTTGTAGTTGTGGATGCGTGGTTGTGTTGTTTATGCAATAAGTGGGATGCACCAATTGTTAGTTTGGCATTTAAAAATGAAGGAAGAGGGAGATGAAGAGTGAGAGTGGATGGAACCAATTGCAAGAGTGCTCATAAAAAATGCCCCTCTTCCATTAGCGCTTTTGTCTACCCCTAACGTTTTTTGGGGAGTTGGGTTTTTGGACAACTGCGTTTCACAGAGGATGAAGTTACCTCCTACCAGAACACCATCTCCTAGTGATCCGTTCGGTCTCTCAGTGTTGCAGTACACAGTATCTTCAACATTGGTCTAGACTTTCCTTTTCTCATAGATTATTCACAAGAAAACTACTCATTTTGGCTTCCCTACTTCATATAGGATGATCACGATGCAGAAAACTTGGTCTTACTTCACCACGATGCAAAACAACTTAACATTTTACTATAACACAAGGTATGTCATATTTAAGAATATTTTAAAGATCTATTAAAAAATAGATTTTATTATTGATATTTTAATAATCACAATAAGATCAAAAAGATTTTCTTTCCAAATTAGAATATTAGTCTAAGCTCAATAGAAATAATATACATATCAATATAAGTATATTAAAATCTTAAGGTCACCAAATATACAAATAATAATAAAAAATACGTAATTGAAGATGAAAACAAATAAACTATTACCTACAAACAAAGCATCCAAACTAAAACAAAAAGCAAAGCATACCAAGATTGTAAGATATTTACGTAGAAAAACAAACTTACTTCCAACTTTTGACATTTCTAATTTAGATTTTGATTCATGGATAAATATTTGTTCTAATTCAATCAAATTATAAAAACATTGTTTGAATTGTGAAAACTTTTTTTTTAAGTATGAAAAAAAAAATTTAAAATATATATAAAAAAACAAATACCTATTTACGAGGATATGAGTTAATTACTCCCTATCTAACATCGTTTTAAAATAACAAACAAGATAATATAGAAATTTATAACTACTCCAAATGTTTTCAAAGCAACAGTGGAGGAAAATATTGGGTAACTTATTATTACCCAAGTTATATTAAAAAAATATTAACAATGAATGTATATGAACTACAAATACTATCTACTTTAGATATCTCTTTCAATATCAAGAAAAAGATAACATCTATAGCCATAGGTAATATAGAAGAAATATCATTCTTAGATAATCCTCTATTTTCATATCAAAATAGTAATGATTTATTATATTCTAACAAAAAACTCACATGATATAAACACACTATTCCTCTTTTTAGTAAAAAATAATCCATTAGTAAAAAGATTATATACTATATATGAACAACCACAAAAAACTTTAGCAATTCCTATAATTCCTTCTAATGCAGTTACTACTTTACTAAACAAACATGCATCATCCTCTCCTTATGACTTAATGATAGTAGTAGACAATACAAATTATTTAGGTATCTTAGATCAAGTAAACAACACACAACTAAAATCACAGTACAAAACAGGTAAGTTATCTCATGGTGGGGTTATGTATGAAAGATTAAATAACAAAAAAAGCATTAACTTATATGCAAGTTTAGATGGAGTATCTAATTTATAAGATCTTACAATAGAGAAATCCCTATTTCTATTTCTATTTCTAGTTCCATTAGGATATGGAGCTCATGATGGAGCTTTAAAATTTCATACATATCTAAAAATGAGAATAGCCTCATTCTTCTCAATATTCACTTTATACAAGCCATACTTATTGATGATATACCAATTACGTCAAGGTTTGATAATAGCAAATTCAACAAATTTAATAATGCTACAATAAAATATAGATAAATTCATACTTAAGAATCCACATGCATCTGATCTAGATACCTTACGTGATATCATAAAACATAATATGTGTTATTCCATTCCAGGCTCTCCGTCATGGTATCGTAAGAATTTTTATTATGCATGGTAGAGTCATTTGTTTACCTAGCTTCTATTTAACCCTAACTTGTGACGAAGTATCCTCTAGTAGATGGGTAGAAATAGAATATTAATAAAAATTAATCCAAAAGATAAACTTAAAACTCAATTGGATAGATTGTCCAGCCGAGTGGATGATGATTTTTCACAAATTACATACATTTTTAAATAAATACATATTTATTCCTAGTGGATTATTAGGTACCATCAACCACTGTCTAATACAATATGAGATACAAAATAGAGGTTCACCACATGTACATATAATGCTATGGGTAGATTCAAATGATATTGATCGAATATCGTTAGAGATTGATAGCCATATACCTTATTTACATACAATAAATAAATTTGATCCAACATCAATTGAATATAAATTTCATAACTTAGTTATCAAAAAAGAAATACATAATTGTAGAGAATCTTGTAAAATAGAACTACAAAATAAAAAAGTTAAATGTAAATATGGATTTCCATACGACATCCAAAGTAATTCTAAGTCAATTATTCATGAACAAACTCAAAAATGGCCAACATTAACACTAGGTTGGTAACCTAACAGGACATAAAAGTGTCCTTTCAGGGTTTTGAAAAAAACCTCCAAAACCATAGTAGATCCACTCATTTTGTAAAATCCTTTCATGAGGTTATAGTTCAAGGCCTACTACACATGGAAAAAATAAGAAACTTGTAAAATTTCTCATCTTTTGGTCACACCAAGCCTCCAAAGTTGATGGACCGGTACATTTTCATCAAAACAGTCATTTCTTACGTTTTGTTGCATACAAATAAGATTAGGGATTTTTGTAGGACTTGAGATAAATTCCCTAGTTAACTTTGATGGGTTGGTGCTCAGAACATATGATTGCTTCTCACTCACTATTTTTTGTTTTGCCGAAAGAAATAGGTACAAAAAAGTTGAATTTTTACCATTCTGCAAACCTATCATCAAAGTTTCTATATCCACGCTCAATACAAATAATATATGCATGTTTTCTTAGTTCCCTATTGTCCTTTAGGTTCATAAGGAGCCATGGAGAATGTCAAAAGAATAATACATCTCTTACCAAGGGGAATCTTGGGGACAAAGATGAAGTGCTAAATATAGCAAACATGAAAAAATTGGGTTCAACATTATGAGTTGTAGAATCCCATAGAAACTATTCAATATCTAGCCAAATTTGATCCTTATGACTAGATATGGTTACTACCTACAAAATGCATGTAGTTGTCACAAGAAACTAACAATATTGAAAAAGCTATACTTGATATACTAGAATGTTTCGTTTCTTCTATCATTAAAAAAATCAACCATCGTTGTCTACTATGCAAAATAGGCTATTAGCTGCCCCTAAACTCAAGGAATATTATCTTTATGTTACAATATGCGACATAGAAAATCAAATTGCATTTGGATATTATGAAAGCCACCAAAAAAGTCATAGAAGAGCTAAAATTGGCTAAAAAACTGGATTTGACAATTTTTGTAATTTGGTCATAACTTACAACTTTAACATTTATTTCTCCCTAGAAGCATCAGGACATGTTGAGGACTACTAAAGATAGTTATCTAGCATTATAGACCTCACAAACATGAATTCTAGAGTGGTATAGTTGCAAAAAGTTGAAAAAAGCCAAAAACAGGACCCGTTTTTTTGCACAATTTAGGTTGTGAAATGTTGTGCAAGGACAAGGTTAAAGATGGAATTGATATTCCAAAAAAATGTCGAGTTTTTTTCAGCTCATGAGACAACTTTCTAGACAGATAGCACCTCAAAATCCATTTTGAAACTCTTGACATAATTCAATGAAAATGGTCACTTAACAGGACATAAAAGTGTCCCAAGACATAAAAGTGTCCCATTACCAACCTAGTGTTAAAACACAAAATGTGGTCCCTTACATGCAAGAGTATTATTGTTATCACAAGCCCATATGAATATTCAAAAATTAACCAATACAAAATTATCATATTACTTATTAAAATATGCATTGAAATCAAAACCTATAGGAAAAATAGATAATTACTTAGAAACAACAAAAACATTAGGACTAAATAATATTGATAATACAAAACTCAAACTAATATCTTCCTATGTATTAACAAAACCAATATCAGCAACCGAAACAACCACGATGTGTTTAGAGATACCAATCATAAAAAAATCACAGAAGGTAACTTATATAGATTGTTCACCTCCTAAAAAAAGGTAAAAATATATACAAATTTTTTAAACCTCTATACTGCATCCAATTGATTTATATACAGCAAGACCAAATGTTATATACATACTTTTGTCACTATAGAATCAAAAAAATACTCAAGCATAGAACAAAGAAGATGTGTAAAATGCATGATTTTTTTGGAAATGAAATAGAAGAGTATAAACAATTATTAAGATTTTCCGATTTTCACCATGTTCATCAAATGGAAGTTTTTTATTTACTATTCTATTAAAACATATAGATTTTTGTAATGAAAAAGAATTAATCTCAATTAGCAACATTAAAAAATCTTACTTTTTAGACTGTCAAATATGACAAATAATAAAAAATGAAGAAGACATAGAGAACCTAGTTGAAAATTATTCTCAATTACATCTATTAATCAATGAATCTAGACAACAAATTACAAATCAAATACTTCAAATTCATCCCATACATAATTTAGAAGAGCTTTTAACATCAAGAAATTTTATTAAAAAATTGACCAATATTAAAACTGTATGAGAGAATCAATATGATCAAGTAATACATCAGCAAGAGATTGAAAATACAACTTTGACTAAAGAGCAAGAACTAATATACAATAAAATTCGGTGGGTTACATATAGTAAATGGAACACCTAGATCTGAGAAAATGTTTCTAATTCAATATATCACATTTAAATGTATAACCAAAAATAGGAGTCCTCCTTACAGCAACCACAAGAGTAGCAGATACAAGACTTAGTCGATTAGCACGTACTTCACATTACGTTTTTTGTTTACCCAATAAAAATCAGTTATTTTGTTCTAATTTAGAACCAAATGATATTCGTTCAATTAAAATAAGATCTTCTCATGTAATTATAATTGATGAATTCTCAATGATGACGTCACAAATGTTACATACAATTATCCTCCAAATCTTAGAATTAGCTTATAGTTTATCTATGCTAGAAATCTTTAACACTAAAAAACTACTTTTATTTGGAGATATAGTGCAATTTCTTGCCATATGTAACTGTAAAAATAAAGACTTGATATGCCAAAAATGTATAACAACAAATTCTACATTTTGGAAATTAGCTACACACCACACATTATATACCTCTATACATCATTGTTGAGATCCAAACTTAATTGAATTCTTAAATATAATCGGACAAAGTAAACCATCTAAATCACAATTAGATAAATACTTAATACATACATTTGTACAGGAGAAAGATTTAGAACAATATATAGATATAGATACAACTATATTATGTACACATAATAAATATTTCATCTACTATAATGAACTCATCTTATTAAAGATATTCAACCATTCTAATATAATAATATAGATATTGCTACAACAGCACATCATATACCAAAACTACAACATTGGATAAATGATGCAAAATTTCATTCCCTATCCAAAATAGCAATAGGTGCATTAGTAATGTTTACACAAAACATAGATCTAGCAATAGGCATAGATAATGGAACTTTTGGGACAGTCATAGATATTAAGTATAGCAATATAACATCTAAAAAAACTTATAATATGTGTAAATCATACACAACAAAATGTAACTATTAGAAGATCTAAATATTAAAAAAAACACATACAATGGAACATGGTACCATAAAACATCTTTTCCACTAACACTAGCATATGTATGCAATGAATGGACATAAATCCCAAGGCTGTACTATCTTTGGTAAGTCATTGTTAATAGTTCAAAAATGTTTTTCTCCTAGACTATTGTACGTCATGTTGTCTCAATCAACTAACCAAAAGAGCATAAAAATATTGAATTCAATTACAATCGACAATTTCTAAATGAAAGTAATAAATCATTATATATATATGAAGATTATTGAAAGGTCCATTGCTAAAGAAACACCACCATCAGTTTAGCAAGGGCGAGAGCTTCCACTTAACACCAAGAGTGTGTGATTTTGACTACGACGCGAAGTGAGCTCCTACAAGCTTCTGAGTGAGTTTTCTTGCAAACTGGGTGTTCGTTTGGTGAGTTCTTTGCACCTATGGATTCATGGAGAGTATAGCTACACGTTAGGATCATATGCAACCGGAAATTGGTAACTTGTATTTTGCTGCTTGTCTTTATACGCAATTGTTGCAAGAGGTAGTTGGAGGTCGGATATCGATTTAGAGTCCATAGGGTATTGATCCCGTGATAAGGAGAGTATATCTTGAGTTTTGTGACATTTCAAATGCATTTTGCCTAGATTTGGATAGAATGAGCATCGTAGTTAGGCTAGAGTATATCTAGTTTAATTCATTTAAAAACACTTAATAAAAGATCCAATAAGAATTAAGCTCTCTAGAAGACTATTGGACAGTATCCTGAAGGATCCAATGAGCATTCAGCTGCCCAATGGCTTGCCTGATTCCTATTGGCGAGGAGATAAAGGGGTCCAATGCGAGTTTAGTTGCATTAATTAATTACAAAAGGGGAAAGTGAGACACATGTCAGAAGGCTATCACTTATGTTGCTTAATTTTCATTGGCTAAGTTGGGAAAGGTCCAATGGGGTGTCTGTATTCGTCAAGTGATTATCACACACACACTCACACAATATCATGTGTGAAGCAAGAAGACTCTCTCTCTCCTTCTCAAGCTTTAATGGAAAACTTATCACCTACTCCAAGCTTGTGAGAAGGGAGGCCCACACCAACAACTCTTGGCTTTGTGATGCAAATCTAGCCAAGAGGCAAGCTTCAATTCATGCTCATCTCCTCTACCATACTAATTACTAAGCTATGCTATGCTAATATGAGTGATTATGTGAGGAAATGTACATCTTTCTCGTAAGACTACTCCTTCTTCCTCTCAATCTACTCCCATACCCCGCTAGCTCTCACCATCTTCAAAGGTGTGTGAGGTCTTGGGTCTGAGACTGTGAGGGAATTGATGCTGTGTTTTATAAGTGTTTTGCTTAGTGCTTGAAGCTTCCATCTTCATTGCACTAGCTAGTATTGAAGGAACACAAAGAATTGTATTATAAAATGTCTCTCTTGATGGGAGAAACCAATTGGAGGGGGGGACCGGCTCCATGTAAATCCGGTCCTCAACTATTGTCAATAACTTAATTTCTCTACCTTTTGAATTATTTTTTATTTTGTGTAACTAGGTGTTATGATTTTTGTTGCTCTCTCCACCCAAGAACTCTTATTATGCTCATTAGGAATCTATTCTAATGAAATGCTCACTATGTTCATGTTATTTCTGCTACACACAAGTTACTAGGCCATTAAATGTTACATGGATGCACGAACCTACCAAACTAAATGAATACGTTTGAAGCTCATGGAGAAGAGGGCTCAACAATTAATATGCAGCACTGCACCTTGGGGCTTGCTCTACACCTCTAGTAGCTTCTACATTAGCTTTGCTCTATTGGTTTGCTAAAAAAATGTCACTCAATCGATGGTAAGACTGGAAAAAATTTACAAAGGGAGACATTGTTGTTGTTGCCAGGCTTCTCCTATAAGTACCTATCTTCCTAATCTAGAGATTCGTATACACTTGAGTCTTCGTGTGTCTATTCCACTAGGAAGGATTGTCAGTACTTTGTGAAGGGCTTTTCTAAGTGCTCCTAGAGAGTAGCTATTGGTTTAATATTCTACACAAATCCTACTATTCTTATCAGAATCTTTTAACATGGTATTGTAAGGTTCCTACATGCCAAGATTAAAATGGTTTCCATATCTACACATGGTTGCTGGCCTATGTCCCCTCAGAACAAGTAAGCATTGTATTTTGTGAGCACGAAGGGATATAGTACAAAATGATAATAGTCTAGTGACAACTATGCAAAAAAACAAACTAGAAGGAGTATTTTTTATAATTCTGCATGGATAATGTGACTTAATTTCGTTTTGAGACTCAATCACATGCTATGCAACACTAGATGGTGCACAAACGCCACCAATAAAATAACAGACCCCAATGGTATGACAAGCTTTGCTTAGTTTTAATGATAGAGATGTGAAGCCCTAGGCATTGAGATCCATAAAGAGATTAATTTTTTAGAACATGATAAACTTAGAGAGGATATGATGCCAAGCTCTGAATGTAATCTACAAGGATAGTTTTCTTAACATTCTATCTTTATATTGGAGATGAAGCCTGGAAATTCCCAATCACCATTTACACCTCCTATTGCTATGGCATACAAGTTAGGCAAGCTTTTCCCACCTTTGGGAGTAGAGGTTTGCATGCAGTGTGAGTGAATGAAATAAGGAAGAGGAGGAGCTTGTTTCATGCCGCAATAGAGGTGAGAGGAGGAGGATGAACTAGCTTCTTGGTGTGAAAATATATGGTGCAAACGGAGGAACTTGCTTGGTGGTACAATAAAGGTGGGAGAAAGTTAGCAGAGAGAGAATATAAGACTATACGGGTTTGGTGTTGTAACAACACGCACGGCTTGGGAAAGGGTTTGTAGAGAGAGGAAATCACTTTTTCGCTCTAGAAAAGGTTTGGGGAGACTTTGGTTTAAGGTGCTTTTAAGGAGAGAAAAATGAGTATTGATTTTTTTTAAAAAAATCATTTCTTTAGTGTATTTCTAAGTCTCCGAGCCAAAAAGTAGAGGGAAACAGGCAAAAGTGGCCCCCCCATCCCTTTCCCTTAAACATCTCCCTTATCTCTATATATGGCTCTACAATTAAGAGGTGCAAAGCTACCTTGTCTCCCTTCTTTTTTTAGGGCATAGAGTGTGTCCAACACCCTCTTCCTATTGGCTAGCCTCTAATTAACCTTAATCCCAAGAAGCCCCTAGATGGAACACTTGGCCGTAGTCTACATCATTTGAGAGTTTAAAACATTGATTCGTATGGCGAACATGACAAAGATCGCTACAGCTGCACCTACGCTTAACTTGCAAAATTTATGACGAATTGTGAGAACCTCACACAAACGTGTGCCACTATGTCCAAGGCACATAGCATTCTACATGTCTCGCAAGTAGATTAGTTGAGTCCTATACACCATTACCAATAATTCTCTTCTCTGTGTGACACTCAAAACCCACACGTCCAAATTGCATTGACACCCTTTCTACTCATGCAACACAACAATGAAAAATATGAGACAACAATTTACCCTTTCACTTGCATAGTGATTGCAGGGACTTAAGAAAACATAGAAGAAATTCTCAAAGTGAGAGCCACAAATAGCAATACTTCGGGTTGGAAAGCGTGTTGAAAGTATCCAAGTTTGTAACATTTCTTACCCCATCATTTGGAGAATAAAGATTGCAAAAAGGCCTCTTGTGTGGCAGGCCAAAAAGGGTGAATTACTTGGAATGTTAATGAGATTTGTGTCTAAATTATCAAGACTCTCTCTCTCTCTCTCTCTCTCTCTCTCTCTCTCTCTCTCTCTCTCTCTGAAGATGCTTTATGTGGCTAGTGTTAAATTTTGAGCACTCCGTCTAGCATAGCAGAGGCATGTGACTACCAGCATAGAGCATAGAACACCGTGGAACTAGGGGTGCTTGTACACTCAGAGGGGTATGACAATGGTGAGAGTCTTTCAAGTAGGATTTTCAAATGTGCCTTGCACATTGTTTTACATTTAAGACACACATACACACAATTTCCCTACTTTTTAGCCAAATTAGACAACCCTTTACTACATTTCACACACACAATATTTCTCTACTCTTTAATCACCATCCCACATTATATCTTCATGTAATTCATCACATTGGACATTCTAGCAACCACGAGATCGGTAACAGGCTGGCCATGGGTTGCTATTGAAGGTCTACTGTAGGAGGTATATGGAGTAGAGGAGATCAAAGAGCAAGTTTGTACAGTGAGCTGAAGGGTCAGCAAAAGAGGAGATCAAAGTGAGCCCTCGGAGGGGGTCACTTAATGGTTATGGGACTATCACGTGAGTGTAGCAGAAGATGTTATTAAATTGAAGGGGAAATTACCAAAATACCCCTCTAATTTGTTGAAATTCCCCTTAAAGTATCCAATATACCCTTATATTATTTTGGGATGGATGTGCCCTATTTTTGTATATTCTAACATATATGACAAGGGAGATTTTTTTCTAAGTGTTCTATACAAAACTATTCACTAATTAGGTCACAAGTAAAGGCATCTATGTCAAAAAATTTTATAAGTGTCCTCTGAAGTTGATAATGACTTACTACCTACTGGCTCTATCTCTACTCTTTTTGTTTCTCATTAGATAGAATCTCCACAAGATCTCTTAGGATCTCCAATTAGCATGTCCATGCACGTCACCATCTAAAACCAACCTTAATGAGTAACATTTGAACTCATCACGTAGATACAATGAAACTCAAGCTAAACCACTAGGCTATACGCCTTATGTGCCCTTACACCTCCCTTAAGCACTTAAAAAAACAAATATGTCCCCCCCCTGCGAGGTCCCAGCCCCTTGTCGAGAGGAGCGGAGTACCTTTGATAGGTCTCCAATCCTGATAAGGAAAAACCAACGGACATTGCCTTAGCTACTACGTAGCCACGGGCATGAACCTTTAGTGAAGGATTGGTCCTATCTCGCTATGGCGGAGCGTGACCACCATAACCCTATCTAAAAACTATCAATAATCAATTATACCTAAAAGTATAAATCTTAGAGTGGCCAATCTGTGCGCTTTTTTCTCCATGTTTCAGAAGCACAGCCGCCAAGGTTTGTCTCTTTTAAGATTTATGACTAAAAAAAAATTCTAGCATTGGAAAGTTACCCGACTCATCGGGTCCACCCGTCCATAGAATGATACCGTCGGGGTATCATTCTCCCACTTTCCACACCACGCTCACCCTTCTTTTGTTATCTAATTACTACCACACTGTTTAAACATACATGTTCCTTTACTTTATTTATGATACTGGTTCGTTAAACCAGCCCTTCAAACAGTATTACAAACAATTGTCAAACAAGAAGTCGTCCAATTTTAAACCAACAACCCTTGGATTAGGTTCACTCAAGAATCTCTACTGGCGCTATTATGTCCGATCGGCATATACATTATTTATACAAACCCTTGTCCTCATGAGCGTCCCATGCCGCTCGACAAGTACTCGTTGTGCTAATCTGGACGTACTCCCGTCACAGCAACAACGGTGCCAATCTGGGCGTCATCCTCACGCCACAGCAAAACAAAACCGCAGTATCCAGCTGGGCTAATCTGGGTGTACTCCCACCACAGCATCAGCGGTGCCATCTTGGGCGTCATCTCACGCCTCGGCAACTGCCACATAATACCAGCGCTAATAAGTAGAGATACTTGAGAAAAACCATACCGAAGGTTTTGGACAAACATTCTTTCCTATAGCAACCAGTTTAACCAGACAATCTTTCCTACTTGTCAAACATATGACGCGTTTCTTGGGGTTAGGCCCCGTGGTTTCGGTCCGTGTTTTCTTTTCATAAGGTTAATAATATATTCCTATGGTCTCGCATATGCAATGATGCATAATTTGAAACTGAAATACTAACATGTACCATACCTCCGATTGGTCCGATTGGTGGAGACATAGCATTTTCCGCAGGGATTCCACCGTTACTTGTACCAGCTTCATGATCATTAGTGCCTTGTGTTCGAGCGCGCTTTGGAGCCATTTTTTTGTACTACACTTATGTTATACACTTAGAACTTTAAATTAGTCAATTTTTCTAGTAATCTCCTTGTTTTCAAAGAGAGTCTGTAATTTGAATCCTCGCCAACTCGGATTCACACTTAGTGTTGTTGTTCTACATCTAATTTCTATACACCAAATATTTGATAATCTTAATTAATAAATTAAGTGTGTAAATTATGAGTGAAAGTTTAGGAATGCATTACTTTTATGCATGACATTTCTAATCCAATTCTAACTTCAATGCTATACTTCAACTAAATCAATTTTTAGTATTATTCAAAATTCTATTTAACCTAATTGACAATAACATTGGTGAATGAGAATTTCATCATGTATAATAAGAATACGATGAGTTCTCTTATGTATTAACTTTCAATTAACAATATATAAGTTAATAGTGAAGATGTACTAACTAGAGAGAATAGGTATACTTAGAGAGATTAGAGTAAGAGAAAACATACAAACACATCTTTTCTAAAGTTAATTGAATCTCCCCAATCTATTAGAGAGATTAGAGTAAAAGATAACACACACACACACACACACATATCCTTCTTAAAGCTAATTGAATCTTATTAATCTATTATAAGATTAGAGTAATAATAGATAGCGCACACACACACATAACTAATTGAATCTTACTAATCTATTAGAGAGATTAGAGTAAGAGATAGCACACATACACACATATCCTTCTTAAAACTAATTGAATGCTCAATTAATACACACCTTATTAGTCCACTAGAGTTTTTGCTCTCTTAGTGGTTTGTGGACACCTTCTCTCTAAGAGAAGTGGCAGCACTTCGTGAGCGCTATAGAGGCAATCTCTATGTCTAAAGTGTGAGCATGGATGCTCTATTTATAGCAGAAAGAAAAACGTTCAACTTTTTTTAAAAAAAATAAAAAAAATAAAAAATATTTATTTATTTATTATTATTTTTTTTCAAAAATCATATCCGCGTTTTTGGTACCCTTGTGGTATCCATGAGCTTGACCACTTTGTCATTATCATCAAAAGATAAGGCCACTCTTTTCCATGTGATAGTGTGTCCCACTTTGTCCCCTTCTATGTGATCCATGTGCCTTCATTTGTCATCCCTATGTATTCTTTTGTCTTTATAATTATTTTATTTATTTCCTTAATGATAATTTACTTTACATTTTTAAGTTAAACTTTACAGTCTTATATTAACTTTACAGTAGTAAAAGAAAATTCTACAATCAGTAAATAAGTCTTGCAATAAGTTAGTTAGTGATCCAAATAGCTAAACATGTCAGAATTTTGTAGCGTAAATTTTAAATTCTAGGTTTTCTCAACCTTCGATTCATAATTTGAACTTGAATATCTTAAATAATGAGTGATGGTAAAAAAAAAATCAATTGCGTAATAGAACTTGTGTGAAATTTGAAAGTAGAGACCTTACAATCTCCCCAACTTAGAATTTGAGATGTCCTCATCTCAAGAACAGTGAAGGGTAATCCTTAAGAAGGGATGTCTCATCTTCCCAAGTAGCATCTTCTATAGGGAAATCCTTCCATAAGATAAGATGTTCTTTGATGGATCTATTCCTAAGCTTTCTCTCTCGAGTTTCTAGGATAGTATCAGGCTGGAGTTGTAGAACATCTTGAGCAGGTAAAACGATTTGCTCATCATCAAGGACATGGTCAGGGTTATATACATAAGGTTTTAACAGACTTACATGAAATACATCATGCACTTTGAGATGAGAAGGGAGTTTTAGTCTATAAGCTTGATCACTTACAACCTTGATTATTTCGTAAGGTCCACAATATCGGTAGCTAAGCTTCTTATACCTTCCGAGAGATAAATTGCTCTTTTTGGGCTTTACTCGTAAGAAAACTTTGTCACCTTCTTTGAAAATCCGATCAGATCTTTTTAAGTCGGCGTACTTCTTTTGTCGATCTTGAGCAGCTTGAATATCCCTTCGAATAGCTTTGGTTTGAGCTTCCATTTCTTCAAGAATTTTCTTTGAGGCTTCTACCCTTATAGTGGGGTCAGAAAAGTTAAGAGGTGATAAACATTAGAATGATACCGTCGCGGTATCATTCTTCCACTTTCCACACCACACCCACCCTTCTTTTGTGATCTAATTACTACCACACTGTTTAAACATACATGTTCCTTTACTTTATTTATGATACTGGTTCGTTAAACCAGCCCTTCAAACAGTATTACAAACAATTGTCAAACAAGAAGTCGTCCAATTTTAAACCAACAACCCTTGGATTAGGTTCACTCAAGAATCTCTACTGGCACTATTATGTCCGATCGGTATATACATTATTTATAAAAACCCTTGTCCTCATGAGCGTCCCATGCCGCTCGACAAGTACTCGTTGTGCTAATCTGGACGTACTCCCGTCACAGCAACCACGGTGCCAATCTGGGCGTCATCCTCACGCCACGGCAAAACAAAACCGCAGTATCCAGCTGGGCTAATCTGGGTGTACTCCCACCACAGCATCAACGGTGCCATCCTGGGCGTCATCTCACGCCTCGGCAACTGCCACATAATACTAGCGCTAATAAGTAGAGATACTTGAGAAAAACCATACCGAAGGTTTTGGACAAACATTCTTTCCTATAGTAACCAGTTTAACCAGACAATCTTTCCTACTTGTCAAACATATGACGCGTTTCTTGGGGTTAAGCCCGTGGTTTCGATCCGTGTTTTCTTTTCATAAGGTAAATAATATATTCCTATGGTCTCACATATGCAATGATGCATAACTTGAAACTGCAATACTAACCTGTACCATAGCTCCGATTCGTCCGATTGGTGGAGACATAGCATTTTCCGCAGGGATTCCACCATTACTTGTACCAGCTTCATGATCATTAGTGCCTTGTGTTCGAGCACGCTTTGGAGCCATTTTTTTGTACTACACTTATGTTATACACTTAGAACTTTAAATTAGTCAATTTTCCTAGTAATCTCCTTGTTTTCAAAGAGAGTCTGTAATTTGAATCCTCGCCAACTCGGATTCACACTTAGTGTTGTTGTTCTACATCTAATTTCTATACACCAAATATTTGCTAATCTTAATTAATAAATTAAGTGTGTAAATTATGAGTGAAAGTTTAGGAATGCATTACTTTTATGCATGACATTTCTAATCCAATTCTAACTTCAATGCTATACTTCAACTAAATCAATTTTTAGTATTATTCAAAATTCTATTTAACCTAATTGACAATAACATTGGTGAATGAGAATTTCATCATGTATAATAAGAATACGATGAGTTCTCTTATGTATTAACTTTCAATTAACAATATATAAGTTAATAGTGAAGATGTACTAACTAGAGAGAATAGGTATACTTAGAGAGACTAGAGTAAGAGAAAACATACACACACATCTTTTCTAAAGTTAATTGAATCTCCCCAATCTATTAGAGAGATTAGAGTAAACGATAACACACACACACACACACATATCCTTCTTAAAGCTAATTGAATCTTACTAATCTATTAGAAGATTAGAGTAATAATAGATAGCGCACACACACACAACTAATTGAATCTTACTAATCTATTAGAGAGATTAGAGTAAGAGATAGTACACATACACACATATCCTTCTTAAAACTAATTGAATGCTCAATTAATACACACCTTATTAGTCCACTAGAGTTTTTGCTCTCTTAGTGGTTTGTGGACACCTTCTCTCTAAGAGAAGTGGCAGCACTTCGTAAGCGCTATAGAGGCAATCTCTCTGTATAAAGTGTGAGCATGAATGCTCTATTTATAGCAGAAAGAAAAACGCCAAGTTTTTTTTAAACAAATATATATTTTTTTTATTTTTTTTAAATAAAAAATATTTTTATTTTTTTCAAAAATCATATCCGCGTTTTTGGTGCCCTTGTGGTACCCATGAGCTTGACCACTTTGTCATTATCATCAAAAGATAGGGCCACTCCTTTCCATGTGATAGTGTGTCCCACTTTGTCCCCTCTTATGTGATCCATGTGCCTTCATTTGTCATCCCTATGTATTATTTTGTCTTTAGAATTTTTTTATTTATTTTCTTAATGATAATTTACTTTACATTTTTAAGTTAAACTTTACAGTCTTATATTAACTTTACAGTAGTAAAAGAAAATTCTACAATCAGTAAATAAGTCTTGCAATAAGTTAGTTAGTGATTCATATAGTTAAACATGTCAGAATTTTGTAGCGTAAATTTTAAATTCTAGGTTTTCTCAACCTACGATTCATAATTTGAACTTGAATATCTTAAATAATGAGTGATGGTAAAAAAAAATTCAATTGCGTAATAGAACTTGTGTGAAATTTGAAAGTAGAGACCTTACAATCTCCCCAACTTAGAATTTGAGATGTCCTCATCTCAAGAACAGTGAAGGGTAATCCTTAAGAAGGGATGTCTCATCTTCCCAAGTAGCATCTTCTATAGGGAAATCCTTCCATAAGATAAGATGTTCTTTGATGGATCTATTCCTAAGCTTTCTCTCTCGAGTTTCTAGGATAGTATCAGGCTGGAGTTGTAGAACATCTTGAGCAGGTAAAATGATTTGCTCATCATCAAGGACATGGTCAGGGTTATATACATAAGGTTTTAACAGACTTACATGAAATACATCATGCACTTTGAGATGAGAAGGGAGTTTTAGTCTATAAGCTTGATCACTTACAACCTTGATTATTTCATAAGGTCCACAATATCGGTAGCTAAGATTCTTATACCTTCCGAGAGATAGATTGCTCTTTTTGGGCTTTACTCGTAAGAAAACTTTGTCACCTTCTTTGAAAATCCGATCAGATCTTTTTAAGTCGGCGTACTTCTTTTGCCGATCTTGAGCCGCTTGAATATCCCTTCGAATAGCTTTTTGGTTTGAGCTTCCATTTCTTCAAGCATTTTCTTTGAGGCTTCTACCCTTATAGTGGGGTCAGAAAAGTTAAGAGGTGATAAACATTCTTGACCATAAAGAGCATTAAAAGGTGTCATTCCAATACTTCTATGAGTAGAGGAATTGTATGCATACTCTACCAAGGGTAGGTATTGAATCCACTTGGGAGGTTCCCTATTGCAGTAGGCTCTAAGGATGTCTTCAATTACTTGATTAACTCTTTCAGTCTGGCCATCATTTTGAGGATGATAAGCAGTACTAAAACATGATTGGGTTCCAATAGCTTGAAACAATGATACCCAAAACTTTGAAGTAAACTTGGCATCACGATCACTGACAATCCTCTTGGGTAAACCATGAATTCTGAAAACCTCCTTCACAAACAGACGAGCAATATCTGAAGCTGTAAAGGTTTTCTTGAATGGGATTAAGTGAGCCACTTTAGTAAGCAAGTCGACTATGACCATGATTGAATCATAGCCAGCTTGGACAGAAGGAAACCCGGTGATAAAGTCCATGCTAATACATTCCCATTTCATTTGTGGAATATCTAAAGGATGTAATTTACCTGGCATCTTTAGTCTCTCTGCCTTAATCCTTTGACAAGACAAACACTGCTTGACATAGCGAAGGACATCACCCTTCATACCTTGCCAATAGTAACTTCTGCGAATTGCATTGATGGTTTTGGCATAACCTGGATGTCCTGAAGTTGGGCCATCATGTGCTTCATATAGGATAGCATTCCTTAGGGTAGAATCCTTAGGTATGCATAGTCGATTCCTATAGTAAATTTTCCCATATTATAAGGAGTAATGTAGAGGTTTAGGCTGATTTGATGATACCCTCTCTTCACATAAGATACTAGCAAGCATCTGGTAATCTGCATCTCTGACAGCAGCATAGGAGACCTTGTCTAAAATAGGGTTGTTATCCATGGAAATTGCCCCCAGAAAATCTTTACGGCTTAGGGCATCTGCCACAACATTATCCTTACCTGGTCTAAATTTAATATCAAAATCATATTCGTGCATGAGCTCTATCCATCTCCTCTGTCTCATGTTAAGGTTAGTTTGGGTAAAAATCCACTTAAGACTCTTGTGATTTGTTACCAACTGGAATTTGCGTCCCAATAGATAATGTCTCCATAGCTTGAGAGCATGAATAACAGCTAGCAATTCTAAATCATGTGTAGCATAATTCAGTTCATGAATCCTAAGATTCCGAGAAGTATAAGCTACAGGCCTTCCGTCTTTAGTAAGGACTCCTCCTAATGCAAGGTTACTAGCATCTGTGATCACCTCGAATTCTAGGGTGAAGTCTGGAAGTTTTAAGAGAGGTTCTGAAGCAAGATACTCCTTAAGCTGTTTGAATCAAGATTCATGTTTTTCTTCCCAAAGTATCGTTGCTCCTTTCTTTAGCAAGTCGGTTAGTGGTGCAGCTTTAAGAGCATAGTCCTTTACAAAGATCTTGTACCACCCTGTGATACCTAAGAACCCTCTGACTTTGGTTTGTGAAGTGGGTTGAGGCCATTCCACAATATCTTTGACTTTGTCAGGGTCAACAGAGACTCCTTCAGGTGAAATGATAAACCCTAAGTAACAGACCTTAGGGGTAAAGAAGGTACATTTGCTTTTCTTTGCATACAGCTTATTTCGGCGTAAAAGCTCTAACACTTTCCTAACATGTCCTTCATGCTCTTCCTCTAATTTGGAATTTCATAAGGTCTCCATGGATAATATAACTTACATTCATTTTGAGACTCAATCACATGCTATGCAACACTAGATGGTGCACAAAATCCACCACAAAAATAACACACCCCAATGGTATGAGAAGCTTTGCTTACTTTTAATGATAGAGATGTAAAGTCCTAGGCATTGAAATCCCTTAAGACATTGATTTTGTAGAACATAATATACTTAGAGAGTAGATGATGCCAAGCTCTGAATGTAAGCTACAGAGATAATTTTATTACCATTCTATCTTTATATTAGAGATGAAGCCTTGCAATTCCCAATCCTAGGCATTGAAATCCCTTAAGACATTGATTTTGTAGAACATAATAAACTTAGAGAGTAGCTGATGCCAAGCTCTGAATGTAAGCTACAAGGATAATTTTATTACCATTCTATCTTTATATTGGAGATCAAGCCTTGCAATTCCCAATCACCATTTACACCTCCTATTGCTGTGGCGTACAAGTCATGTGAGCTTTTTCCACCTTTGGGAGTAGAGGTTTCCATGTAGTGTGAGTGAATGAAATTAGGAAGAGGAGGATCTTGTTTCATGCCGCAATGGAGGTGAGAGGAGGAGGATGAGCTAGCTTCTTGGTGTGAAAATATATGGTGCACAGGGAGGAACTTGCTTGGTGCTACAATAAAGGTGGGAGAAAGCTAGAAGAGAGAGAATGTTGGACTATAGGAGTTTGGGGTTGTTACAGCACGGAGAGCTTGAGAAAGGGTTTGTAGAGAGAGAAAATCACTTTTTTGCTGTAGAATAGGTTTGGGGAGACTTTGGAGTGTAAAAAGTGATGTTGTGAAATTTCTTCAAAAAGTTTTACTTTCTAAGGCTTTTTAATGCACTCTTTTACTTTTAGAGGTCAATTTTTTTTTTTCTAACCATGAAATAGGTTTAAGGTGCTTTAAAGGAGAGAAACTATAAGTTTTGATTTTTAAGAAGAAAAAACATTTTTTCACTGTATTTCTAAGTCTCGGAGCCAAAACGTGGAGGAAAACAGGCAAAAGTGGTCCCCCCCATCCCTTTCCCTTAAACATCTCCCTTATCTCTATATATAGCTCAACATATTGAGGTGCAAAGCTACCTTGTCTCCCTTCTTTTTTTATGTCCACCACACTCTTCCTATTGGCTAGCCTCTAATTAACCTTATCCCAACAAGCCCCTAGAGGGAACACTTCGTTGTAGTCTGCATCATTTGAGAGTTTAAAACATTGATTCATATGGTGAACATGACAAAGAACGCTACAGCTGCACCTACGCTTAACTTGCAAAATTGATGATGAATTATGAGAACCGCACACAAACATGTGCCACTATGTGTAAGGCACATAGCATTCTACTTGTCTTGCAAGTAAATTAGTTGAATCATATTTTCCATTACCAATGATTCTCTTCTCTATGTGAGTTTCAAAACCCACACGTCCAAATTGTACTGACAGAAAAAAAAAACCAATTTACGCCCTTGCTACTATGCAATGCAACAAAGGAAAATATGAGACAACAATTTACCCATTAGGAAATTTCAGAGGTCATTTGGAGGGCCATATGAAGAGAGAGAAAAATAGAGCGCGTCCAATGAGCATGAAGGCTACGTTACGTAGGAAAGTACGTGGAAAGACTCAAAAAATAGGAAATAGCATAAAACTTTCACGAATCTAGGATTGTAGCATAGTAATTTCCTTCCTTTTACCGAGCTTTTAGGTGCTTGCATGCGGTCCCACTTTGATATTCTCTTATGGTCATTAACGTACTGGAGGGTGACCATTAAGCCCGCACAAGATATTGGAATTCTAAAACATTTTCCCTCCATTAGAATGCTTTCAAAGTGAATCTCCCTCCACTAAAGCTTTTCTCTGAGAGCTATGGCGTCCACGTCTTCTCGCCCAAGAGGCTCCAGGTGTTTACTGTCTCTCACACCAACAACCAACAACTGCACTTTGCCTAGAAGGCCAAGTAGTAGCATATCCTCAATTACAATACCAGCTTCAATAAGTGCAGAGAACCAATGGGTTGGACAAAGGATAAACAAAGGTTCATGGGTCCTCATGCAACCAAGAAGACCCAAGAGGTCTAGTGGTATCAACGTTTACCGCTCAACATGGAAGGCCAGAGTGTTGGATTTCAAAGTTGAAATCGGCAAAAGATCTGTAAAGGAAGTTCTTGTTCAGCATGTGTTTACCCATCCTGAGGTGATAGCAAATGGTGGAAATGTATCAGATATACATCAACCACGTTGCAATTGTAAGTACTCTTGACATGTGAACTTACTGATACTCTCATTATAACTTTTCTTATATATTTTGCAATGTTTCTCCCGCTTGTTATGAGTAATGTCTCCATTCTTCACAGCTCAATTACATTAGATTTGTCATTTGTACTTATTGATACTCTTAGTTTAACTCTTCTTATATATATTGCAGATGTTTATCCCTCTTCTTATGAGCAATGGGAGCCTGTGGAGTGCATAATAGGCCTCTTCCATGTTGTTCATGCCCACATTGGTTCTCTACAGTATTCAGAGAGGAGCAGCAAAAGACTGGCTGATGAGGGAATCTTTTTTTATGACCACTTTTACCAACTCAGCTCAGGGAATAAGAATGGCATGTTGGTGAAAGTGCCTCTACCAACCGATTGGAACACTGTGGACTGGCCAATTCCCGAGGAAACAATGGTGGAGGCAATG
This sequence comes from Adiantum capillus-veneris, assembly GCF_014529385.1. Taxonomy (NCBI): domain Eukaryota; kingdom Viridiplantae; phylum Streptophyta; class Polypodiopsida; order Polypodiales; family Pteridaceae; genus Adiantum; species Adiantum capillus-veneris. The sequence goes on from NC_140944.1 coordinate 37,893,161, forward strand.
CGAAGTAAGCTCTACAAGGATATACAAAGGTCTCTACGTAGCTCTATTCCTACCAAACTGGTTAGAATTGCAAACTTCTGTCCTGTTGCACTCTTCATAGAGCTGTTTCATAGCTACAACATCCGAGTTACAAAAACTATGTTCATGTGCAAGTCATTTCAGCAGTCATCCTGTGACAAACTTCTTGACAAAGGATGGTATGCAATGGAAGAGATTGGTTTACGGTGCGAGGTCGCGCTTGATACTCTAGTTGTCAAGTACATGATTGCAAGACAATCACTGTTACTCTCATTTTGGTATATGCGATCACAAATGCTCAACGGTAAGTACATTCCTATGGACCAGGTTTCTACAGGTTTGGAAGATAATCCTGCTGTGGATGTGGAAGTGATTGATAAAGAGCATGGCCTACTATTGGTGGTTACAATAAGGGAGCTATGCAGTCTTCAGCATTTGCGGCATGACATCATTAAAGAGTCAATGGACAAGGACCTATCAGATTTTTCCTTTTTCCTAGCTGGCCGTAAGGTGATGCGGCGAAGGGAAAAAGATATTTTGTGCAAAGAGTTGGATGGTCGGGTTGAAGTAGTGTCAATGTAATAGATATTCTTGTGAGCCCAAGTGTATACAAATGACTTTCAAGACATGAAGTTTATTGAGCTCATTTTTCAATTGTGCCCTGTGAAAAAGTGTGCTTGAAATACATTTCTTTACCACGTCAAATCTCTCTCTCTCTCTCTCTCTCTCTCTCTCTCTCTCTCTCTCTCTCTCTCTCTCTCTCTCTCTCTCTCTCTCTATGTTAGACAAGACAAAGACATGATAGAAGAGTCATCTTAATTCATTAGAAAGTACAAACTCGTCCGTGAACAATGGACTGAGATACAATTTCTGTAAGTATGGAATCAGAGTGTCTTCAAGGTAAAAATCGAAGGAATGCCCCTCGAAAGAAGGTGGTGAGACAATTGTTCCCGGTGGATTTAGTTCTCCCTTTTCAGGAGTATCATCAATTAGTAGTGTATTAGCTGCATCAAAGGGTACACCGATTTGGCTAAACGGTTTGTACAAAAGAGGTAAGTGTGGTTTTTTAGGGTGGTAGTGGCCCTCAACGGTAACGCATTTTCTTTGATCATACAAAAAGGCAAAATCTGACGTGTGAGCGTGGCATAGACTGCAAACTATTGCAACTAGTGGCGACAAGTTTTGCCTTTGCATTGAAGACCATATGGCAACTCTGAAGCGCGGAAGAAGAAACTGAATAAATTCCTTGGTTCCTGGACGAACCACGACTCGACAAGTTCCCATCCGAAACGTTTGCAAATCCTCAAAGGGTCCTCTGTCACCGAGAGGCACCCGCATCAACAGCAATCCATTGACGTCCAAGATAATCAACCTCTGTAAAAGTTGACAAGTACATATAAGTAGTTAGAAGCTGAACATATTTTGCCATACTTGAATAGACATTACCGGAACAACCGTATCTACAGGTAGCAAGGGTCCATACTGGGTCTCTGTAGTGTTCATGTGGTTGATGCTCTCCTCTGCTTTATCTTCATAGTCATCATTCACATCTTCATCAGGGGTCTCCCCCATGGCTCTTTCTGCCTCATTCAAGGTTTCCTCCAAGGTCTTTTCATCTCCCTCGGTTGATCGGCCTGCCTCATACATCCTTGCCTGATCCATATCATTTTGCTCATCCGTAGGCCTGCTTTCCTCATCCATATCCTTTTGCTCATCTATAGGCCTGCTTTCCTCATCTTGGGTTTCAGCCATAGGCTCTTTTGGCTCCTCCACTGGCTGACTTGGCTCTTTCATTGTCTCCTCTGGTTGTACCTTAGCACCTTCCATATGCTCATTCGACCTTTCCTCATCCTCGGCTCTTTCATCTTCTGCTGATATGACCCCCTCGGCCCGTTGTGATTCCACTGTATCGGATGTAGGGGTTTGTCGTGGTGGCACGTCATGTTTTGTTAGATCAATAGTGCGCTCATCCAAGCCGCTATCTTCAAGCTCTCTAGGGCTAGACATAGTAAGCAGGTGTTGTATTAAACTTACCCGGTATCTTTGCAAATAATCATATGTGTAGTTTTTTAAAGCACTCTACAAAATTGAAAGACCACATGGTGAGAATTCTTTTATAGACTAAACCAAAACTAACTGAATGCATTGCCAAATGGGTACCTTAGTCATGAAAGGTTTTAATGCAAAGTAGCTTTGCAGGACATATTCTGCATGGAGAAGACATCTCCAGCCGCAAGAATTTCCATCGGTTTGATTTGGGACAGGTACTTCTTTGATTGGGGCCTTGTATAGTTCATACCTTCCACATAGCTTGCCATAGGCAAGCAACAACCTCTTTATACAACTGCACAAAGCAATGTCAAGATGCTAGCATGAGGCTTCAAATTTACATGGATATCTATAAGAAACACTTTCTGATACAAAACACTTACAGCCTAATTTTAGGGTGGGTTCCTTTCATTGAATTGAACACCCACACTACTGGTTGGTCAACATCAAGGCATATGAGACTCCAGTGATGGTTGTTCTCATATGGAAAGATGATCATTGTAACTTCCAGCATAGCACAGTGGAGAAACCAACTCTCAAAGGTCCCAGATGGACTGTTCTTTTGTCTAATAATCACTGACATTTGTGGATCAAGAAGAAACACCTCTGTGTGAGTGTGTAGTGGGAGTTGACTTTTGATCAGGCTGCAGAGACCTGAGTTAGCAAACCTATTATATGAGTTTTCAAAGCTAGCAAGATAGTAACACTTACTTAAGACAAGCATAGATAATTGTGTCTGAAATCTGAGCATCTGGATTCTGCAATAAATTAATGTCCACTTTTTCCAGAGCTAGCTTTCTGGCTCCATCTACAAATGGTATCTCTGCAAGCAAACCATCCTTCATTGAAAGTAGAGTTTCTTGATTGCTTGCCTCTA